>NC_056746.1:1008064995-1008079995 GCF_019279795.1 Protopterus annectens | reverse complement strand
GAGACCAATGATGGTAGTCACAGATGTGTACATATGTACTGCACGTAGGAAATTGGTGTGGGATAGTGGATAATGTTTGCCAAAAAAGTCTCCGCAGCTGTAAAGATGGTGCCATAACACAACATCCTGATCTCTCCTTCACATGCTTCCCCTGATTGCTTAAGGATTCCCCTGTCTGAGGCTCAGATTCAAAGGGTTAAGTTGGACAGATGTAGAAAGTGGTACATATTTTTCAGGAGGGGGTACTGGGATATAGCTAATGGTATACAGCTAGGGCAGAAACAAAAACATAAAAAAACAGAATAACAGATGGCCAAGTAAAGAACAACCATACATATAATGCACACATATTTCATAAAGTACTGTAAGCTTATGCTAACCCAATAGATTGCAGATAGAAAGTACAGTTGTACAAGTTGAACTTAACAGTAGATGTTCAAATGATCACAGTTGCAGTAGCCGTATCTATATGGATTATATTCTGGCAGGGATATAACAGCTGGCCATCTTCCAAAGCTTCAAGGAACCTTCCACCCACCCAAACCATCAAGCAGCTCATGAAGAGTTGACTAAAAACAAGTTTAAGTGCAAAGCCCTTCAGAACTATCTTGCCAGCAAACAGAGGGAGGCTAAGCCCTCAAAGAACAAGACCAGGAATAACAAAAAAATAAATGTCCACACCCTGGCATAAAAAAACACACCAAAAACAAAGGGGATGGAGGGAGGGAGTGGCTACTGCAGCAGTGATCATTCAAACATCTGCTATTGCAGTAAGTTCAACTTTCACAACTGTACTATTGATCGCTGCTGCAGTAGCCTTAGCTATATGGGTAGATTACCATAGCTAACTATATTTGAGAGGTGGTAGAAGAAGGGTCCGGGAGCCCCTAGAGAATACTCCTAACATAGCATGATCTAGACCCAGAGAAGGAAACCAGCTTATGGTGCTTTGTAAAAGTATGTGGAGAGGACCAAGTGGCAGCTTCTGGAATACTTCTAGAATCCAATCCTTTCCAAAAAGCCAGAGAAGAAGCCAAGGTCTTTGTAGAATGGGCCTTCACTCTGTCTGGAATAGATTTGTTACGGTGAGTATAAAAATAGTTAATAACCTTAGACAACCATTTGGAAATAGTCTGCTTTGACTCTGGTCATCATGTCATCGTACCTTCACAAGAAATGAATAATTGACCCAATGATCTGAAAGATTTAGTTCTGTCAAGATAGTACCCTAGTTGTCTGTGGACATCCAAGTTATGGAGCACCCTTTCTCCCTTATTTTTAGGTTTAGGAAAGAAAACAGGGATATGGATCCCAGATACCACTTTGGGCATAAATCAAGGATTAGTTCTCAAAGAAACCCTGTCCTTGTGGAAAATGAGGTAGAGTTGACTTACCATAAGAGCTTGCAACTCAGATAGCCTTCTTGCAGAGGTTAGAGCAATCAGTAGAACTGTTTTCCATGTTAAGAACCTCAAGTCCGACAGATTAGCTGGTTTAAAGGGAGCAAGTATTCGTTTCTCTAACACAAAATTAAAATCCCAAGAAGGGGTTACCAGTTTACTTGGAGGCATCTTAAGAAAAAGCTCTTTCAAGAACATTTTGACATACAACTTCCTTGAAATAGGAGGATCCATGGGCAGACATGCTGAAATGGCAGATAAATGAAACTTGATAGAGGAATAAGAAAGGACATAGGATAGTAACTCACATAAAATTGTAAAGCCAGAGAACAACTAGCCCTGAATGGGTCCTGGTTACATTGTTGGCACCAACTAGAAAACCTTTTCCATTTGCTAATATATGATTTTCTAGTATCAGGCTTGCCACCATTAGTACCTGCTGCACATCCTCAGAAAACAGGTGCGTAAAAGGAATTAAGACACTATAATCCAGACAGTCAGTTGAAGATGATTGATGTCAGAGTGTATCAAACACCTCTGTTTTTGTGTGAGTAGATCCATTCTGTGGGGAATGTGATTGTGGTAACTGCCCTTGGCCATTTCCAAAAGAAAGGAGAACCACGGTTCCCTGAGCCAGAAGGGAGTTACCACAATGATCTTGTGGGATTCCTTCTGACTCTTCAGAAGTACCTTAGATATTAGTGGAAAGGATGTAAAGGAATACAGGAAATAAAAGAAAAGGCATCTGTACTCTAGGCTTTCTTGCATGGAGTCCTGATTGTTCAGAAAGGAGACACTTGTGGAAATCCCCATAGATGGATCAAATCTTGGAAGACCCCTGGATCTAGTTTCCATTCCTGATGGTCTGCCCTGGTCCTGCTCAGTCTGATCTAGTCACACAAAACCTTAAGAAACACCTGATGTCTGGATGAATATGAATACGGTGCTAAGCATCTTTTAGGTCTAGTGTTACCAGGAAACTTAAAAGTGTAAAAACAGGTAACAGGTTGTGAAGTGACATCATTTTGAATTTGGACACTATCACAAACAGCTTTAGGAAAGAAAGATCCAGAACTGGTCTCTAAGCAGTTTCTTTCTTTGGGATTAGGACCATGCATGAATAAAACCCCTTCCCCACATGGGAAGAAGGAACCAGTTTTATTACTCCTTGCGACAGCATGTGATGAAGGACAGGTGGAAACAAAACAGTCTTATCTGCAGGATGAAGAATGACCGAATGGAAAGAAGGAATTTCTTCCCACTGCCATCTGTAATCTTGATGAATGATTTTCAGAATCATTTGTCTATAACAATCTGTTACCCAACAGAAAAAGGAAGATTCAGACTTTGGAAGAGAGAGGTCCAGGGTGGGAGGGCGTCACAAGGTCTATTGAATAGTCATTTCTTCGGCTGTCCTTGATTTTGGGAGGTTGAGACTTCTTTTTGGAACCTTCTTGCCACTTCATTTAAAAAGTCTGTTTATGTGAATCCCTGGATCAGCTTGCCCCTTTTATCACACTTTTTGATCACCTCTGCAGAGAGGGGCCAAACACTAAATCTCTGTCCAAGGGAGAATTTAAAATCTAATTTTTAACATCATATGGAAGGTTCTAAGAATGCAGTCAAGCAAACTTCCTAAAAACTATACCAGTGGCCATAGACCTGGAAGAAGTATCAACAGGTATGGAAACACTGCAAACAATGAATAGTAACCAGTGAAACAGAAGAAACAAAGTCATTTAAAGAGATTTTTCTTCACAAAAAAATTCCCCATACTTTCACAATATGTCAGAATAAACTTTAACATATGAACCTGACAGCTTAAAAGTTTGAAATTCAAAGTTGTAGAAGTATACATTTTTTCCCATACCTATCAATAATTTTCCCATCCTTATCATAAAGAATATGATTGGAATTAACTAAGTACTTAGCAGCAGAGGAGTCAACTAAGGCTATAGCTGCTGGGTCAGGTTTGGGAATAGTGTATAAACATTTAAAAAACTGAGGAGCTACATACATCCTATCTGCCTTTTTAGGGACAGCTGGCTGACTATTAGGAAAATTGCAGGCAGTAAGACACACATCCTCTAAAGCAGACAAGACAGGAGGAATGGGTGTGGGTTCTGGAAAATCATTCTCTAACAACTCATATTATTTTTGAGGGACTGAGAAACGACAGTGGTCTCCCACTGAATACACTGGGACATTCTATCAATAGTCTCACAGAAAGAGAAACCCCCACAGGGAGAATCAGAATGTGAGCTCACCTCTGAGTCTGAATCAGAAATTGAAAACAAAACCTTGAACCTGTCCCTGTATCTTCCTGTTCAGATTCAGAATCTTGAGTCTCCTCAGGAAAGGAGATAGCCCTCTTTATTCTACTAGAAACTACTATACAAGAAGGATCAGTTGCCGGAATCAAACCATGAGCTACTCCAAATAAATTACTCATATCCAAAGAAATTTGAGGAGAAGTAGATACATGCTTGGTTCTGTTTCTTTTTGACAGGAAAAATGGGGGCAACACTGTTACTAATGTCAGATGCTGCTTCCCCAGGGATGAGCACAACATTCTGACACAACAGGAAAACTCTCCCTGTTCCTGCTCCCTTGACCAACAAGAGTGGTTCAAACCTGCCCACTGAGAGGACTCCAACAGCTGCAGAGGACATGGTTAACCCCTGGTTCATACTGGCTGTAGTTGCACCATCAGAGGTTTCCAGTGTAACAGATGAGCGGTCTGACATGCAACAAATGGCCACAGCAGAGTCACCCACCTGGAGCTGAGGCAAATTGCTTTCCTGTTGTGGTTGCAAAGGCTTCTTGCTTAACTTTTTCTTTTTGTGGCTGGAAGGACCAACTGATGGAGTGATAATCTGTTCCATGGTCAAGCTGAAAACTGTGCTTCTGTACTGAGAAAAACAAGCAGCAATGCCAGTAAAAATACCAGTCCACAAAATGTACTTTTTTGACAGAAAAAACAAAGTAAAACGTGCTTTCAAACACTATGGCAGTCCTACAACCTAAAAATAAACATCTATCCACAGAAAATAGGTTATCAGTTAGATAACATTACTTTTAACTGACAGAAACAACCAGTGCTCCATTTAAATGTACCTTACAGACTCGAGACAATCCATTAAAAACAGCACTCGTAGCTTTAAAATAACTTTCCTGAAGAAGAAAGTAATAAAACATCATTAAAAATAAGAAAATGGAAGTGTTTTTCCCCAAAGTGAGCTTATCTGCCCATCTAAGGAAAGCACAAGCCAACTGTTGATTCTCAGAAGCCTCAGAGAAGCAAACTCTTTAGCAGCAGTAAAGTTCTGAAGGACTTCACACCCAAACTTGTCTTTTAGTCATCTCAGCTTAAGCTGCTTGATGTTTTGGGTGCATGGAAGGTGCCCTGAGGCTTTGG
The DNA here is from genome assembly GCF_019279795.1 of Protopterus annectens. NCBI lineage: Eukaryota > Metazoa > Chordata > Ceratodontiformes > Protopteridae > Protopterus > Protopterus annectens. The sequence goes on along the minus strand of NC_056746.1, from coordinate 1,008,075,177 downwards.
AAAATGACCAGATGTTATATCCTTGGCAGGATATAACTGACATAGCTTTAGCTACTTGTCAAAGGAAAAATAACTTCAAAAAGATCAACACACGGCAGGTTCAGGTTAAGGCACTTTAATCTTGCAGCAAGGAGACAAAAACGTGCTAATACAGAGTTTGTCTAATTAGAATCAGGAAGTGAAGCTATTCTTATACATTTCTTACAAGACATTGCCTACCAAGCTGACGTAATAAATCACAAGTTCTTTCAATATTATTTCACAGCAGCTGTTTGTCCATGATTTTCTGCTGGCATATCAGGTTTACAAAAAAACTTCCTAAGAAAAACAACGTGGCCTTGATGACCACCGGTCAGATACAACTTCTCACTATGCAATGTTACCATTCAAGGTACTATGGCTAATTCGAGCACAAAGCAAGTACAGATTACAGTTCATTTCTTCAAGCAGTCTTTGTTTGATGTATCTCTTCTTTTACGCAGCTGTGCATGTTCTCATAACATGAACAGAGCTGATTGTTTATATTCAATCACATTATAGAAAACAGTATTGTTCTATTCATTCACTATTCATTCACTTTCCTGACCTAGCAGATAATCACCTGCTTCTCAGTAAATTTCCAAAAGGCATAAACATGAATTTTGCTGTGCTAGCAAATACTAGGTCAGAGAGCATCTTGCAATTTTCAGAAAGCATACTGCAGTTTGAAAAAGCATCTTATAATTTCATAAAGAATTAAGCTGTACATAAAATAGAATTAAATGTGTTAACTCTTTTAGCTTCTAATAAGCACTAAACATATACATTAATACATATTTTGTTAACATTTCCCCCCTGTTAATACTTTTTATTCTACTTTCAAATGCATAAACAGTTGCTTCTTCTCCTAACCTCTTTCTGTTCAGAATTTGCAGTTAAGAGAGTCATTTAGTTTAAACTTATGAAAGTGTTTCATTTTTCAACAGTTCTTCAATTTCAGTACTTTGATATAAAGTTTCAGAAACTGACATGTCTATAAAATCTTTGATCAATCTTTTCATGCAGGGAATACCACAACAAACACACACTTCTAATAGGAGTAATCCCACACAAATGGCAATCAGGATGTTCATTAGGATGCTACCCCACCCCCCAAACAAATTCTGGAAAAAATCCGTCAGTGGGTTTGGGCCTGGTTTGGTCATGGCCGACACTTGCTGAAGCACCTCGAGATGGTCGTTTACCTCATGCTTGTTGTCAGGAATATACAAACAGCACTTCTCTATTATTAAAGCGCACGTACCACCTTTCACCGCTAGGGTGAAGTCAAGAGCCATGCGGTTTTGAAGCACCACAGTTCTCATAGCGTTCAGTTCATCAGTCATTAATTCGAGAGCAGAAAAAGTTGCATTACTCATTACTTCGAGAAGTTTGGACAGTTTTCTCAGTTCCCAAATCGATTTCACTGCGCCATATGCAGGGGCTATATCTGTCCATGATATAATAGTGTCACTCAAGTCCATGTGTGTCAGTTTATCTTTATTTTTCACGGAGTTATGGTTTCTCCAGCCTGCTTCGATTCATCCCATTGGATTCTCATGTCTCTTGATTGGATTTCCAGGTTTCTTGGTGACCTCTCTGACATTTCAAATTCTTCCCTGAGGCAAAACTGCAGTGTGTCGTATGGCCGGAACCAGGTAACCCAAAAAACAACTGCCGGACCAGTTCTCAGGTAACCATTTATATGCCTTTTTCCCACAAACAAAATAACACTTCTCTGCTTTAGTATTAATATACACTTGCCCTGCATGAAACATTTTCTTATCAATAATAGTTGTTTAAAAGAACAGGATTGCGTTGTATCTCATCAATAGTTTTATGTATCGATTCAAGATATGAGTCATAACTTGCATCACAGATATAACCTGCATTATTGGCTTTGGTATAACATTTGTAAGGAACAGTCACATTGCAATTACTCCAACCTACCTGAACAGTATAATTTTTGTAAAAACACACAATTCCCTTTTGTGTAACAGGCAGGTACAATGCTATTTTGTCTTGTGATTTTACAGTTGTAGTATCAAAAATCAAATTTTTCCAGGTCTCATTGACCCCTAGGGGGAGAGCAGTCATTAATAATCCCCCGTATGCTGTTGGTATAGCTGTGCAGATCCAGCAATTCGAAACATTAAAAGTTTCAGCATACACATATTTAATTGCTTGGTAAGTGTTAAAGTTCGGATGGCAGTCTATGAGTGATTCACGTTTATTCAGTTCAGCTCGTGTGGCTGGAAAAAGGAAAGGCCACAACAAAAAGATTAATGTTATCAGTATGGCCAACAGAATGATCATGCAATACTTCTGAGGTTGTTCAGCATTTTTATTTGTTCCGTATCTGGTCATTTTGTTCTTGTGTAACAGTAACAAGTTTTTTGTCCAGTTCAAAGTTTTTAACCAATTTACAGTGTGTCAGATGAATCCAGGACGCTCGCTCTGCGATCTTGACTGCAGTGGGTGTTGACAGTAGCACTTGGTACGGCCCTTCCCATTTCAGTGTAGTCCAATTCTTCCTCTTAATAACTTTCATCCAGACCCACGTGCCTGGGACTACTGCTGCTTCCGATGGTCTGGTTTGTTCTTTATCTGAAACAGAATTCAACTGCAAAAGTTGTTTATTACTTAAAAGTCGTCTCATATATTCTGCAAGTGAACTGTTGGCCTCCTGGTCTGCAGGCATGAGAGGTTTCTGCTGAGGTATATAATATGCCCTCCCAAACAGTATTTCAAAAGGAGTTAACCCCATTTGCATTTGAAACAGTTCTCATGCTCAACAGTGCCAGAGGTAGGCAGTGCACCCAGCTCTTTTGTGTCTCACTAATTAATTTCCTAAGTTTGTTTTTCAAAACCCCATTATGCCTCTCTACTAATCCTGCGGATTGGGGGTGGTATGCACAATGGTTCTTTAAGGAGATTCCGAAATATCGGCTCAACTGTTGTATAGCTTGATTTACAAAGTGTGTGCCATTGTCACTGTAGATCTTTTCCGGTATGCCAAATCTCGGAATAATTTTTTTAACAAGGACTTTTGCAACAGTAGCTGCATCTGGATTTTTAGTCGGAAAAGCTTCCACCCATTTGGAAAACATATCTATAATAACCAGACAATACTTCTTATTTTCACATTTGTTTAGCTCTATGAAATCCATACAGATAGTACGGAACGGGTACGGTGGTGTTGGGAAACTCCCTTGCTTAGGCTTCAATGCCCCTTGTGCATGATGCCTGTTACAAACATGGCATGCTGCACAAAAATTTTTTGTGTAGTTTGTAAATCCATATGCAGTGAACACTCGGTTCACTAACTGTACCATCCCCCCTGTTGAGACATGGCACTGCCCATGGCTCAACAAAGCTGCATATCTAAACAAGTTAGACGGCAAAATCGGTTTTCCTTCTTTGGAGATGTACAGCCCTTTCTCAAGAATTGCTCCTTGTTTTATCCATTTCTGTTTTTCTATTTTCATAGTAAGTGTCTGCATTGTTTTCAACATTTCTAAATCTAAAATCTCAGAAGGCTGTAATTCCTCACTCAAAAGAAATACTTCAGAAGCTGAAGCTGCCTGCTTTGCAGCTGTATTAGCTCTCGCATTATCTTTTGAAATCCTATCCTGTTGCTTGGTATGAGCTAAACATTTACAAATAGCTACTTTCTGAGGTAACTGAATGGATTCTAACAAATCTAAAATAAATTGCGCATGATTAATCGGTTTACCAGTAGATGTTATCATTCCTCTATTTTTCCACTGTTGTGCAAAAACATGTACAGTAGAAAAAGCATACTGGCTGTCAGTAAAAATGTTCACACATTTACCCTTTGCCAAGGTACATGTCCTTGTCAAGGCAATCAATTCTGCTGCTTGTGCAGATAAGTTGTGTGGTAAAGACTTCGCTTCTAAAATCTCACTATCAGAAACTACTGCATACACCACTAGGTTTTGTCCTGTAGGACCCCTTCTGCATGAGCCGTCCATGTAATATATCACCTCGGCATCATCCAAGGGAACATCCATTAGATCTTTTCTAGGCAGTGTCTTTTGCTCAATCTCCTGCAGGCAGCTGTGTGGTGTGTCATCCGCAGGGGTTGGGAGCAAGGTAGACGGATTTAAAGTTGTACATCGTTCAATTGTCATATGAGGTTGGCTCAAGAGTATAGTCATACAGGAAAGATGTCTAGCAGGAGAAAGATATGCTACTTTTTCTTACAGTAAAATAATTGTGACTGCATGAAGCACTCTCAATGTGAGAGGGTGGAGCAACACTACTGAGGCCGAAGCCTGTACTGCCATTGCAGCTGCAACTACTGCTTGTACACAGTGGGGCAGGGATCGCGCCACTGGGTCCAGCTGTGATGAATAATAAGCTATGGGGTGTTGCTTATCCCCATGTTGCTGTGTTAACACCGATGTCATATAACCTTGCTTACAATCTACAGTTTGGAAAAAACGTTTATGATAGTTTGGTAATCCTAAAACTAATGAGGATGCTATCAGTTGTTTCAGTTTGCAGAAAGCTGATTCTGCTTCTGGTGTCCATTGTAATAAATCTTGTGCTGCCATAGGCTTCTTGTATATCAAGTTGGTTAGTGGAGCAGACTCCAAGGCATAGTTTGGAATCCAACTCCAAGAGAAATTGGTCGTTCCCAGGAAGGACATTATTTCCTTCTTAGTAGTCGGTTTGGGTGCTTGTAAAATTGCTATTTTCCTATCTTCATCTAATGTTCTGCCTTCTTTGGATATTACATATCCCAGGTATTTAACCTGCTTTCTCCAAAGCTGCAATTTGTTTTTGTTTACTTTATGTCCTTGAGTGGCTAGAAATTGTAGTAATGCTACGGTATCTTCTCTGCATTCTTGCTGGGTGGAGGCTGCCAGCAGGATATCGTCTACATAAATAAAATTTGGCTGCCTCTTGGTGGGCTAAATCCCGCCAAGTTGCTTGCCATCTCTTGTGCAAATATTGTTGGACTTTCACAATACCCCTGTGGTAGTCACGTGTATGTATACCTTTTCCCCTGAAATGTGAATGCAAACCAATGTTGGCTGTCAGGGTGTATCGGTATTGAAAAGAATGCATTGCTAATATCTACCACAGAAAAATACTTCTGTTGAGGCTTTAAATCATTCAATAGGGTGTGTGGATCTGGTACCGTAGGTGCTCTAGGTATTACTGCATCATTTACAGCTTGTAAATCTTGGACCATACTCCATTCTCCGTTTGCTTTCCTGACAGGAAATAAGGGTGTGTTACATGGCGAATCGGGAGATTCTACCAGTACTCCTTCCTTAAGTAAGGCTGCTATTATAGGTTTGATTCCTACTTCTGCATCCTTTCTTAAGGGATATTGTCTTTTCTGTGGTCTAAATGCTGATTTTGGTGTAATAGTAACTGGTCCTGCTGTACGAATTAATCCTACATCTGGTTTTCCAGCTGACCAGAGAGTTTCTGGTATGCTCCGTAAAGCTTTTTCTTCCTCTTCTAATAAGAGTGCTAATCAGCTGTCCTCGCTAGACTGCAAGTGTACAGCTGGGTGTGTCTGTGTTATCCAATTTAACTTCTGCTTTTGTACTCCCTGTTCTGACAATTCTAGCTCTGTCTGTTTTCCCCACTTTGTGACTTTTTCTCCAAGGTCTGCCCATTTCACATTCTTGTCCTTAGTTAAACTAACATGTGGTAATCGATTAGATTTATAGAGTGCAAAGAATTCCTGGGGCAATGAACAGCTAACTACACTGTTCCCTTCTGTGTCCCAGTACAGATTACATAATACTAATCTGTTTGCATGTTTTTTGAACAGTTCTTGCTCATATTCCTTATCAGGTCCTGGTGTGCTACAATAATACAGAGTACAGTGCAACAAATGTTGTTTATCAGTGTCAAGGGAGGGGGACTTACTGATGGCTACGTTCATCGGTTCTTCGGTTACTGCCCCTGGACCAGTCGTGACTAAGTCCTGCCTGTACCAATAAAATGTTTCACCCTCCAGTCACACCACAAAAGTATCCATTTGTCACTGTGCTTCCATACCCTGCATAGTCGGTACTACTGTTATGCCAAATATCTGCATTAGATCTCTGCCCAAAAGGTTTATGGGAATTTTGCAGAAACAACAATTTTGCTTTTCTGGGTCATCCCTGAAACAGGGTCAGTTATTGCTATGTTATGGGAGAGTGGCTCCCGATACAGCTGTCCATTAGCTGCTTTCACCAATATGTAATCAAGTGATTCTGAATTTTCTGGTAGTTTGGAAGGATGTATCAGGGTTCGTGAAGCCCCTGAGTCACACAGGAATTTAACTTCCCTCCCCTCTACCAGAAGTGTAACTTCCGGTTTTGTGTCTGCTAAATACAGCTCTAGGCTCAATAATGCTAAGTCCAAAATTTCACTTTCTTCACCATCTGTGATTTCCTGCACTTCCTCTATTTCTTCTATCACATCCTCTACTCCTTCTATCACATTTGCATTTGTCTTTCCTCGGTTACTCCCTTCTAGTGATTCTTGACTATCATATAGTCAGTCCTCACCCTCCTTATCTTCCATGGCTACCTTCTTGTTTTGCTTGCAACCCCTTGCTAAATGTCCCTTTTTTCCGCACTTAAAACATTCACCCCTTTTCTTTCTCTCTTCAAACTCTTCTGATCTTTTATCAGATTGTTCATTTCCCTGGGCATTTTTCTTGCCCTTTTTTCCTAGTTGTACTACAAAAACTTCTGCTCCGTCTTCTACAGCAAATACTTGGGTTTTCTTTTTCTTTTTACTGTTAAAATGCCTTTCGGCATGTCTAGCATATTCAAGTAATGACTGTAATCTACTTGTACGGTGGTCTACCATATGCTTTGTAATAAAGCTGCTTATAGGCAAAATGCTGCCTTTCAAAAATGCATTCTTTATCTGCTGCTCATACGGAGAATCATGTGTTTGATCTTCAGGTACCTGCATTCAACAATGGTTATTAAAACACTCTAATAATCTAGCATAATATCTGTCAACAGTTTCACCTTCCTGTTGAATGCATTGATTAATGCAAGTCCAGTCTGCCCTAGGTTTCCATTTCTCAGCGATTCGGTCTGTTAGACCTTTCACTCTGTTATCTAGTTCTGCGTTGCTATGTGGGAGTGGCTTGTGTTCTGCGTCATGGGGATTCCAGTTGCCACTGATCATGTGCCAATCTGGACCTACGATTTGTCTAACTACTTTTTCTACTTCTTCTCCATTTAAATGATAACTTAACCTCATGCCCTGTAAGTCTTCTAAGAACTTTCTAAAATTAACTTTTGGATGGGGAATGCCCTCTGTGGCTTTCCGGATGTCTTCCGGTGTCCACGGTCTATATACTAGGAGAGTCGGGTCCTGTCCTGCCTGTCCTGCCTGAGGATTTGGTACTTCTATGAGTGGACATATCTCTTCTACACTCATAGCTCGTGGATTTATTTGATATAACTCAGTATCCCCTCTTAAGTTACGTGTTCGAGACCTAGTCTCAATGGGATCTCTGACATACGGTCTTGGTTTTGCAGTGGCAGCCGGGTATAGCGGAGGTGGACCAGGTTGTCCACTCGCTTCATATTCTGGTGCGGGAAGTGGAGGGGGTGGAGGGGCTGATGCCATTACCAAATTATTGTCTTCTTTATCTAGAAACATAGCTTTTGAATTATTACTTTTTTGTTCCCTACGGTTTGCTTCCTCAATCCACCTGTGTGCCTGAGGAATGCCCAATTGACGTTGCTTTTTTACCTGACCTTTTGCGTCGGTTTTAAGCTGTTTGACAAGTTTAATAAGCGAGGATTTTTCTAATTTGCCATCAAATTCATATTTATTAACCCATTTTGTATAGTACCTAACATTGTCGGCACGCTGTAATTGCATATATTTTACATCTTCGGTTAGCGATGGATCTTGGGAACTTTTTGTGCACTTATTACCCATATTGTTCTGACTGTTAAAAAATGTTACGTAACCCTTCTTATTTTCACGTGGTACCACGACTTTACTGTTTCACAGTTTATCTAGAATAACTGTCTTACCTATTCTGTTTCCCTGATCTATGACAAGACTGCAATCTTTCTGTCCCTGACTTGTACAAAACAAATCTCCTGACAGATGATTCAAATCAAGTCCCTGATCTAAAACAGAAAAAAGGTAAATCTCACCTTACCTGAGCCTCCGTGATTGACCATCTCTGGTTCGTATGCTAACTCGTCCTCCAGTCGCAGATCAGAAAAGTGGCTGGCCTCTTTTGAACGACAATTCAGTCGGAGGTCTTTCAAAGCAGAAGAACCGATGTGGTCTCTTCCCAATATGGTTTCATGCCACTTGGCCCATCTGACCTGAGGCGAAGTGAGAGTTTAAGGTCCGAAGGACCAATCTGTCAAAGGAAAAATAACTTCAAAATGATCAACACATGGCAGGTTCAGGTTAAGGCACTTTAATCTCGCAGCAAGGAGACAAAAACATGCTAATACAGAGTTTGTCTAATTAGAATCAGGAAGTGAAGCTATTCTTATACATTTCTTACAAGACATTGCCTACCAAGCTGACGTAATAAATCACAAGTTCTTTCAATATTATTTCACAGCAGCTGTTTGTCCATGATTTTCTGCTGGCATATCAGGTTTACAAAAAAACTTCCTAAGAAAAACAATGTGGCCTTGATGACCACCGGTCAGATACAACTTCTCACTATGCAATGTTACCATTCAAGGTACTATGGCTAATTCGAGCACAAAGCAAGTACAGATTACAGTTCATTTCTTCAAGCAGTCTTTGTTTGATGTATCTCTTCTTTTACGCAGCTGTGCATGTTCTCATAAAACGAACAGAGCTGATTGTTCATATTCAATTACATTATAGAAAACAGTATTGTTCTATTCATTCACTATTCATTCATTTTCCTGACCTAGCAGATAATCACCTGCTTCTCAGTAAATTTCCAAAAGGCATAAACATGAATTTTGCTGTGCTAGCAAATACTAGGTCAGAGAGCATCTTGCAATTTTCAGAAAGCATACTGCAGTTTGAAAAAACATCTTATAATTTCATAAAGAATTAAGCTGTACATAAAATAGAATAAAATGTGTTAACTCTTTTAGCTTCTAATAAGCACTAAACATATACATTAATACATATTTTTCTAACACTACTACAGCAGTGATCAATATGAAAAACATTACAGAATGTACCTGACATAGTCTACAGGTATCCAGCACCCATCACTTTCCCCAGAGACAGAGAGTAATCAATAGACTTTGTACTGTTCACAGTGCTTAAGGGACTGATATGCTGTAAATAGTACCCCAAGATCAAGTCCACCATTCAGTTTGAATTTGAAATCCCCCAAGTTTAAAACATTTTGGTACACTCATTCATTTCTGTATGCTGAAGGATATAAATATGAGAAAGTCTTCTGTAGTTATAAATCACAAGTAGAACTTACAACTATACTGTCTCTATGTACCACACACACACACACACACACACACACACACACACACACACACACACACACACACACACACACACACACACACAATAATATTCATAATAATCTTATTTTTTATTTCCTTAGCATTTATAGCTAAACATGGAGTGAATCAAATATTTATTTAGTCCTTAAACTATTTTTCTTTTGGGTAAGTTTTCACCAGCTTGTTCTATACAGGCAATACAATGAACAGGCATAATGTGATTTTAAAAAATAAAAAGCAGTGTTTTTTTTATTTTTTTGGACAGAAATTCAAGTTTTTCAATAAACAGCTCATTGCTAGTAAAGGTTTAAGTAGGGAGGAGACCCTGAGAAGTGAAATTCAACAAGCTGGAATAAGATGAACTGGCAGCACATTGGCATACAAACCTACAAAAATTGTGTTGAAGACCAGCAGTTTATTCAATCTTCAGATATATATGCGTGCAGCTAAATTCCCACATATTCATCATTTAGAAGAGTCTTACTCCTATTACTGATTCTTTTCACAGTGCCTTACCATTAACTCTCTCTGCTACCATCCTGTCACATCTTAACCTTTGAATTAACTCTTTTCTTTCACTTTCCTGCTTTCTCATTTGTTCATACATCCATTCTCTAAACCAGACTACACTGATTCTTCACACTAATATTTTACTTCAGGTTCTTCTCATCCTAAATGT
>NC_056746.1:1007852495-1008059995 GCF_019279795.1 Protopterus annectens | reverse complement strand
TATTCACTCTTCATGACACTAATGTACATTAAGTTTTTATCTGCTATTGTGTTTGGCTTTTTAATGCCTTAAACTTTACATGTTAACTGATGTGAAAAACACATTTTTCTAAGTTTAACAATGGAAAATTATGCTTTAGATCATTTACAATTTGTATTTAGATAACCATAAAACATACTGTTTGTTATATTTCAATAACCTAACAACTTAATATTTTTCATAATGCATATTTTGTTACATTATGACATCAGTGAAGAAAGGAGAGAATTATTTATAGTCTCTGTGGATAACTAATTTAATTTCATTTTACTTTATTTACTAAGCAGTTACAGTGCAGTTGTGAAATACTTTGTTAAAGTCAGACTTATAGTACTAGAAGTGAAATGACTTGCCCAGAGTAACACCCATATAAATAAAGAGAACATGCAAAAATTTAAACATAAAAACGTAGAGATCTGTCCAGTAATAAAATCGTCGGCTATTTTATACTTTTTTTAATAATGTCATAAAAAGTCAAATGCAAAAAAAGTCTAGAATGAACTTAGAAGTGCTTCTACTCTGAACATCCTAACTGCCTGTGCTAGCATTTTTATTAAGTAAAGTGACCATACAGCCAGAGGCCTCTAAAGTTCAAGACAATGAAAAAAGAGAACCCACTAAAAGAAATTAAAATTTTTGTTTGATGTACAACAGGAAGGGCTGATTAATGAAAAGCACCCTATAAAATAAATGCATTTTATTTTGTGTTTAGTTATCCCCTAAGCTATTTTTTATAGGTGTTTTTTGCCTCATGTCTGTCAACCATCAAGCCAGTCACAGTCAGACATGTCCATTCATTCTCCTACCAAGGAAAGATACTCAGGCTCAGGGCAAACATTACTTTGAAGACACACTAGAACTGGAAACTAATCAAAGAGGGAAAACATAGTAGATTAGTGCCGATGCCCATAAAGTAAGTTGCAGGTGCCCGTATACTATCAGGTAACATAAACAAGGACACTTAAGGACAGCAGTGCAATATACCAATAATATATATATATATATATATATATATATATATATATATATATATATATATATATATATATATATATATATCAATCATGTACCATATGCAAGCCTAGCTCCAGCTCTGTATAAATGGGAAGGGTTTTCTACAACATACACTATTCATTTGTCATTCAAGTGACATCTGACCTGGCAGACTGTTTTGTGTGCTGTACAATGTATGTATATATGCTGATATGCATGCATGAATTTTTATATTATGAGTAATATTTTAGAAAATGTCAGAGCTAATCAGTTTTGAAAGACTACTGTCATGTTCTGAAGAGTCTACACTGCAGAGATTTGTAAACAATTCTTTCTGCTATGTCTCTCCCAAGAACTAATGCAAAATGGACTTCAGAATTCGGTACTGTTGTTACATATATTAAGCTAACATTAGACACCCGCCTTCTAAAATCTTCCTATTCCAGAATATACATCTGGCCCTAGGGAAGTTAAGCACACTAAAAGCCCATGATAATATAAAATGACATATTTAAATGCTGTAGTTTTCATCTGAGCCAAAAGTGAGCAATTTCCTCATTTTCTGGCATATAACAGCTTTCAGATTCAAACTACAAAATGTAGGTTTCTTGTGATTTCCTCTAATAGTTTCAGTTTGTATGAATAATATTTTTATGATGGACATGCTGACAAGCATGAATATTTGTAAGTTCATAAGTGCTAATAATTTCTAGTAGTAAAAGCTCCAAGACAAGAACAGTATTTAAAAAATGGAATGCTTGTTGTGTCTCACAAGGATTTGCTTATATGCCAGCCTTGCTGGCAGCATTCTCAGATGCAGTGCCTCTTCCATCTTTAATCTCTAGATCCTGTAGATTTCATAGCAGATTAGTGCATTATTCTGTCCCATCCATCAGACCCTGTCCTGCCCTGAGTGAAAGATGTATTATGTAGGTTACTGAATTTTTTTTTTTTTTTTTTTTAAGGGAGCTGCATAGTTGATGTTGTTCAGATTCTAAAGTTAAAAAACAGGATGCCAAACTAGGTATATAAAATACATCTTAAATTTCTAATAAAATCTTTGCACAAGAAATTATTAAAAGATGAGCATTAATTATTAAGATATTCTTTCAAAATACATCACTTAGTTCTTTAAAGTAACATCAACAGGTTGTAGCTATGATGTGTAAACAGTTCAGTAATTAAACCAAAGGTTGGAGTCAGGAAAAATAAAAGAGGGAGCAAGGAACTATACACTGCTGTCTGTGATTAAATGTGCTAGAATTTACAATCTTACCAGGATCTAGGTCTTATTTTTTTAAACAGCACATTGTGACTAGTTGAGTGCCTAGCCCCAGTAAAATGAATTGAATCTGACTGTTAACTGCAGTATGTTCTGTTGCAGTAAAGCACAACAGGTCATTTGGTAACAGACTCCTGATAGTCACAATGCCATCTGACCTGCTCTGAATTTGCAGGGAACAATGCTTCCATGGGATAGACATACAGGGAAGTACAAGGACACCATACACAATAAGTGGGTATGTTTCTAAAAGTCAGACCTTCAATACTGGCGGACAGAGTGTTGCTTGCCTTGAGCAGACGAACTAGATGCCTTGACTTATCTACCTTAACAATGTCCTTCTAACAATGGGTCCCAAAAAAGAGATCAGGACCGCAATCAACAACACAGTCTAATGCTTCTCCTACAAGTCCTTTATTCTATAACAAAAAGTGATATATAAGGGCTTTCTTCAAAATAAGGTAATAGAATTTGCTCCCTCTATACAATGTTCTGTATAGAACACTGGGAGGTGACTGACTGTTTCCATATCTGGCATAAAGTTACAGTTTGTTTTTACAGCTGTCTTGCCATTATGAAACAATCCTAATTCATCAGCTTTAAAAGAGAGGAAAATGATAACACAAATAGACTTTATCAGATATATCATACCTGCAAACATATCTAGCTCAAAAAGAGGGGACACAAGTTGTATAGTACATGTAAACAAATTGGAAAGCATTTCTTTCTGAGATGTCTGGAGAAATACGTACACCTCATTAACTCCAGACATCTTTGACAGAGAAGCAGTCAAAAACATGTATACTGCTATAAAAACAGATCACGGACAGAAGAAAGTACAACTATATAATTATACTCTGCACAGCAACTGAAACAGGCTAGAGCCACAAGTGGATGTCGGTCCCTCGTGTTGTGGGTATGGAGACATGCAGATCAGAGTCACAGCTATTGGGAGGAGCCATGTCCTCAGTCTGCAGCTTTTCTGGAGTCCAGTACAAAACCAATGAATCAACAAATGTTCTTGTTGTAGGCCAAAAAAAATTAAGACATAAATAAATACTTCAGGTAGATTAGCCTAAAATGCACACATGCACATTATGTGAACAGCATACACCAAAGGAAAATAAGTGTGGATCAGCTAGGTGAAATAATCACCAGGCTCTAATAATAAGCATGTATGACTAAAGAGGGCTCAACAATGATATTGTGTCTGATCATTTACTGCAAAAATCCATATATTCACACAAGTGTACGTTGTACACAGGCCTTAAGATGGCAATGGACATCACTCCAAATGTGGGAAGCTTCCACGGCCAGGATTAAGACAGTTTCTTGTACCATTGCTGATTACAGAGTCTGAAAACATACATTTCTCAGCCTCAGGAGAGGGGATGGATAAAAACTACCTTCTGTCTTTCTTGTCTGAACTTTATGATGAAGTGTGGAATCTGAGGCAATGCTGGGATGGAGAATGTGCACACCACTACCTACCCTTGTCATGCTGCACCAGGCAGAAAAGGTAAAGGACTGTATCATCTCAAGTGGTGAGTATGTTGATCTCAAAGTGCTATATGTCTGAAGACCTGGACTAGAAAAGACCTTTGCATCCCAGCTCCAGGAGAAAACTGGAAAAGTGGTTGACAGAATCTTTCAGTTCATTTACTTCTCATGGGATGTAAACAACAGCATGATGCTTGTCTCTATGGCCTTCTGCCAGACATGCATGACTTCCCTACACAGGGGATAAAGCTGCACGCTTCCTTGCTGTTTAGCACCTTACAACAAATTGGTGTCTGTGAATGAGAAACTGCCACATGAGGAACTTTTTCTCCAAGAATCTCAGGCCTAAGTAGACTGTTTTTAGTTCCTGTGGGCTATGTGGACCCTGCTCATGAAGAGGAGCCATGTAAAGAACAGAGGACAGCTTTCCACTCTACCAGTGAAGTATGCCTTTAAGGCTTATCATTGGTATGACTGCAGAAATGTAAGGCCCACCAAGAGATTGGTGGGAACTGTCTTCCATTCCAGATTGGCAACAAGGGCATCACTCCAAAGGAATACCAGTTGGCAAGCTCCATTGGCATGCAGGGATAAAGCAGTTCTGGAAGCTACATGAGCTGGCAAGGGGTAGGACAGGAATGATGTGACTTTGCCACTTATCTTTCTTCAGGGAAAAAGGTGGGGCAAAAGTATCTAAGTACATGTTTGGTGCTGGAGTCCCTGGTGGATATAAGAGAGCCCATTAAAGGTGCTGTCATGATAAAAGGTGTAGACTAAGAATGTGCTACATATGGATGCATTAACATACCTCTCTGGGGTCCATTGCACATTCTCCCATGGATACTGTGGGCACATCTACTGGGGACATTGGGTCATAAAACAAAAAAATCTGATCCCCTGTCATGTAGGTTGTGCCTGTCATTCCTGGACTGCTCATCTGTCACCCTTAGAACAAATAGGTCATACAGTATTTGCCCTAGAGAATGAAAAGGTTCACAGAGTGACCAGGAGAGATAAGCTAAATAGTTAGTAAGGGAGACAACGCAAGAAAAAGAATATCTGTGAGCACATGGTTGCTCTGCAAACACTGATACCTCATATTCCCCTGAGACACTCACATCTTCAGGTAAGAAAATGACAACAGAAAAGGCATGGCTGCCATTCAAGGCTAAGGGTGTCAGCCTAGACATTGCATTATGCCCACAATCAGGACATCTAAGCTGCAATTTCCACTGCCCTCTTCAAATGTAGTAATGAAATGCACTGGACAGCATCCACTACCACACCTATAAGGCAATCTTCTGACAGGGGGTCAGTCAGCAGTTTTTCCAGATGATGGCTATACCAGGGTCTGCAGAAATGGCAGTATCCATTGAAAAGACATTACCACAAAGTCTTTGGATGGGGCCATCTGTAGCCTGTCTCAAGATAAGGAATATGCAGATGCCCTTTTTCTTAACGTACAACTACCACAACCAACACAATACTCTGAGTGTTGAATAAGTACAAAGGGCAACACTATGTACTCACAATGTCCAATACTAACCCAGAATGCACCACAGAAATCCCCTTTGTGGACCACAAGTAATATGTACCAAAAGCCATCCATCACTTCCAGGGTCACCATGCTAGCACTCTGTAGTGGTAGGCATGAGAGAACCTGAATGGTCACAGTTTGAAACTGAACACAGTAATACACTGGGTAAAGTTACTACAGTCCAGCACTACATGGAAACATCTGCATTCTTTCAGACTGGGAAAAGATGAGGATAACTGGGAGGGAGGGTACTGACCTGATGGATGGACATAAGGAGTTGTAGGTCTTAGCAACATGGTACAAGTAAAGACAATGTCCAGCAGATCTGATAGGTTTCTGGACAGACAGGAGTTTTTGGTCATTGGATCATAATGACCGACAAGGAACATAGCTGTGTAGAATGTTATTTAGTGCTGAACAAGCAGATGGATTCTGGATAATTTTGTACATGGTTAGAAGCTGTGTATATGTTAGTTGATGGGGCAGGTCTAACCAATAGGCTTTTTAGTGCCATATAGTGGTGGATTCTGAAAGGAGTATTTGATGCAAGGTTAGCAACTTTTTATAGCATTGCTCAAGTTTTGATTTTTGTGATCCCTGAAGGTTAGTAAGGGATGGAGCCCCATAAAGAAGTGTGGGGAGGAGATAAGTAGTGGTAGGTGTAGCTTTAGTTGCATTGGTGAGAAAGTTTTGGGCTCTATAAAGCATCCCTATTTTAATGAGTTTTTCTTATGCAATTTTGTATATGCTGCAAGAATTTAAAATTATCATTCACTATCATCACTAATAATTTACTACGAGAAGTGAATTCAATTGTTGTATTATCAGGAGAGAGGACTTAAAATGTTGTTTTTCATGGGAGAGGGATTTAGGGGGAAAAAGCAGCATTTTTTTCAGTTGACCATTAGTTGTGAGTTACAAAGCCTGATTATTTTTTTGGTAGTGTGCCATACTGTCAGATGTGCCAATTAGTGTGGAGTCATCTGCGTACTGTATTATGGAGGCCTGATGTATGGAGGGTGTTGGTGAGAATGCTAGAGGAGAGGACCGAGGATAGACCCTTGTACTACACCAGTGGTGACTGGGAGGTATGAAAAGAGGGTGAGGTGCCATCTTACTGACTGATACCTATTGGGTAGGTAGCTTTTGAACTGTAAAAGGGTGAGCTGAGAGACGCTTAATGAGGACATTTGAAGTAGACGTTTGCTGTGACAAACTGTGTCAAAGGCTATAGGCAAGTCTAGAAATAAGGAGCAAACTTGTTTGCCATTATCGCTAGCTTTATTGACAGCATCTATATATGTTAGAACTGCAGTGTTAGCACTCTGGGGAGGACAGAAGCCATGTAGTGTGGGGGACAGGAGTTTGTCCCGCAGGAGATAGTTTAGCAATTGTTTTTGAATGCATTTTTTCAAGTATTTTGGAGAGGCGGAATAAGATTGCTATAGGTCTAAAGTTAGTAATGTCTGTAGGATTTCCTCCTGAATGCAGAGGGATAATGTGTCACTTTTTCCAGAGAGAGGGAACTTGGAATTCCTGGACTGACCTGTTTATAAGGACTGGGACAGGGTAGGCAATGTTATTGGCTGCTAATTTAAAGTATTCACTTGGAAGTTCATCAGTTTGTTTAAGAGTAGTTTTATATAGAATGTGGACACAGGTTTGAAGGTGAAAGTGGATGATGTGATAAGTGGCTGTTGAGCACTGTTAAAATTAGATGCTGGGGAATCCCTGGTTACAGATGCTATAGTATTTGTGAAATAAGAGTTGAATTGCATTGTAGTTTCAAGTGATGAGTTATTGGGAAAGGGGTTAGGGTTGAATTTATCGCTGGGATGACAGATTTCTTTAATAGCTGTCCATAATTTTTTAGGGTTGTGTCTACTATTATTCTGAATGTTACTGCAGTATAGCTTTTAGTCTTCAGTTGTTGTTGTTGTTGTTGGTCTTTTGGCTTTTCCCAGTTAGGGGTCACCACAGCGGAACTCCGGTCCGCTAATGATTGGCAGTTAGTTTTTATGGTGTCGAGTTGCCAGCCCGACGCTCAATGTTTTTAGTCTTCAGTAATTTGCTTTTTATTACAACTGTGAAACCTTCTTAAGTTTTCAAGATACTGTGGTGTTTTATGTTTTTGCCATTCTTTCCATGCTTTTACTTTATCATGTGTTAGCATTCTACTCTTTTTGGATAGTCAAATTGCATTATGGGTTTTAGTTTCTTCCTTCTAGGAGGTGCAAGGCTATTTAGGATATTCAGGAAAGCTGTACTGAATTCATTTACAGCATCATCTAAGGGGAGGAATTGTAGGAAGTCCAAGTTAATAGATGACAGGTTAGTAATGAACATTTCTGGGTAAAACTTGGAAAGGTTACATGTCGTTTTATAAACATGCTGTTTAAGTGGATGTGTGAGATGTCTGGTTTAATTTCTCCAAGTCTTCTGGGTTTTTAATACTATGACAGGAATGGACCCAGTTTCTAAGTCAAAGTATGATTAAAGTTCATGAAATTAGTATTGTTTCTATCTTTGATGTTAGCCAGATAGCCTCTTCGCAACACACACAATATGCTCAAAATTGACTCCTTCTTCAATTTATATGAAGTTACATGTATCGGTAACAAATCTAAGTACAATTGTAAATTCTGTTTTTTATAAGATCCGTTGCTCCTACTACTATTGGAACTGTCTGGGTATCCTTCTTCCACATTGCCCTCATTTCTGCCTGTAAATCCTGATATTTTATGACTTTGTGTCTCTCTGTACACAAGACACTGTAGTCACTGTGTGTAGCAATTTCAATGATCAATGCCACTTTTGTCTTCTTTTCATGGACTACTATATCTGGTTTTCTCGCATCTATTTTTTTGAACTGTTGGTAATGAATGATCACATGCGATATAAAGTTCATCATTTTCTATAATGCTTTGTGGCTCATGTTTCAAATGCTTCTCAGCTACTCCAATATTATAATGTTTGCATAATGTAAACTGAATAGCGATCCAAGTAGGTGAATAGTAAACGTTTATTCCCAATACAAACAAAAATTAGTCAAGCGCTTTCATCCAGCAACCCTGGACTTCATCAGAACCTTTCAAACATTTAAAAAACATCATTTATAAATCATGAATACAACCAATAAAAATCCACAATATTGTCACATGAAAAGTTTAAAAAAAAAAAAAAAACATTAGTCATCAGCCAAAAGTCACAACAACGTATTAATTACATAACAAGGATCAAAACATTTTTCTTTTATAAAAGCAAAGCCTTATACCCCAGTTTCCCTTGTATTTATGATTTATAAATGACGTTTTTTAAATGTTTGAAAGGTTCTGATGAAGTCCAGGGTTGCTGGATGAAAGTGCTTGACAGATTTTTGTTCAAGTATACGTTTGTATTGGGAATAAACATTTACTATTCACCTACTTGGATCGTTATTCAGTTTACATTTTGCACCCCTCAGTGAGGCAAAAGGTGTTTGTTCTTTTTTCTTGCCGTATTTCCACCTTTACGCTGCTGTTTTTGGTAATGTTTGCATAATTTTTGCACAATCCCCAATGCAACAGTCTAGCCGCATTATTATGCTTTTCAGTATACAGTCCTTCTTCCATTAGTAT
Source organism: Protopterus annectens (assembly GCF_019279795.1). Classification (NCBI taxonomy): domain Eukaryota; kingdom Metazoa; phylum Chordata; order Ceratodontiformes; family Protopteridae; genus Protopterus; species Protopterus annectens. The sequence continues at coordinate 1,008,051,027 of NC_056746.1, read as the reverse complement.
ATGACACCTAGCCACAAAAATGTGCGGCTGTTTCCAATTCTGTTTTACAAAACCTGCATTTGTCTATCTCTCCCACATGTTCAATAGACACTGCAAACCAACATGTATGTAGTCCACTATCCTTGGCCACCAATATTAACCTTTCATCATTTCATTTAAATTCACCTCTGCTTAAGCATTCCTGCATTTGGTCCTGATCGGTATGAGGTTGTTCCAAAAGTTTTCTGTACTTCCAGCTATATTTATGCATTTTTCACATTTCTTGCCTTCTCATCTGATCCTCCACCTTATATTCTTTCTTTTGTTTTTTGGCACATTGATTTGCTGCCTGATTTTTACCTACTTCTGCTTTGATTTCCATTCCTACTTGACATCAATATGCTTCTGCTAAACTAAGCAGGGAAGTCATCTTAGACTTATCCTTCTCATGTTTTAAAACTTTCACTATGTTTGGAACTTGTGAGGTCAATAGATATGCATGCAGTCCTATGACTGCAGATCTATACTTGAAATCAGTTTTGAGGAGGCCCATACCTCCTTCAGAAATGGGAATATAAAGTCTTGGTATATACTGTTTTTTTTATAAATTATTTGATAAGCATGAAGCATTTTTCTTGTTTTCCTGTCCAACTGATCTAATACATTTTGGGGTCAGTCAGTCACTCCAAAACTGAAAGTTAGGACAGGAAGAGCAAATTGGTTTATAGCTTGTACTTTGTTCCTAGATACCAGATATGTTTCAGTATCAATTTTTGTCTAATAAAAAGTACTCCTTACTAAGTTTTATTCACTTTTGTTCATGTTTTATTGCTGATCCTTCATCAATACCCAAATATTTATGCACTGCCTCTTGCTCAAGTTATTTTATATCACATTCTTGTCCAAGACTGATATTTTCTAGGTGCTGCAGCTTTCCTGCATTAAAGGTTGCTTTTGCACATCTATCAAGACCAAATGATATTCTTATATCATCTGAGAAAGTTTTAATTGCTTGTAGTTGCGCTTTCAGTTCATCTGATGAACTATACAGTATTTTAAATCATCCACAAAAAGAAGATGAGAAATCTTTACACTTTGTTGTTTTATGGGAGCCAAACTATAGCCATGACCTAATCTGTTAAGAAGACAGCATAATGTTTTAAGGACAAGCCAAAAGAGCAGCGGTGACAAAGAGTCACCCTGGAATATCCCCCTTTGAAATTTTATGCTTTTTCTCTATCCGCCATTAGCAATCTACTCTTTTTGGATAGTCAAATTGCATTATTTGTTTTTAATCTCTTCCTTCTAGGAGGTGCAAGTCTATTTATGATATTCAGGAAAGCTGTACTGAATTCATTTACAGCATCGTCTAAGGGGAGCATTATTCGGTCCTCAGGCAGACAGGGACACACAGACACAGACACACACACACACACACACACACACACACACACACACACACACACACACACACACACACACATACTTGGCAAGTCTGGGATTAGAACACCGACCTAACTACTTTATTACACTACAGCATTATGCAGTTACAGAACGCGCTACTGAGATTACTGGGACACAGCACTCCCAGAGGTGTATTTGTAGGTGGGTGACATCATCAGCCTTGCCAAAGGTGGGTATAAAAATTGTATGGAGTGTGAGCAGTCTAAAAGCATTATTCAGTCCTCAGGCAGACGGGGACAAACACATACACACACACACACATGCCACTGGTGGGAACGGAACACCTGCCTATCTACAGATCACTATTACAATACTACATAGTTACGAGTCGCGCCACACAGACTACACATTTCAAGGCTGTCATTATGACCTTCTAGGAATGCGGACATCAACAGGGATACTGGCAGTTAAGATGTACATACCTGTGAACCTGTGTGTTTAAAGTGGAATGGACGACTACTATCACTATACAGGGTTACAATGGCCATGCCCATACACAGAGGCACATAACCGACACAAGGTGTCACTGGGCATGCTCACACACTTAGTAGCACAGGGCTGTTCGGAATGCACTATGTGTCCATCTACACAAGGTTATACTGGGCATGCTCATACACATAGTAGCACAGGGCTGTCTGGGATGCACTCTGATTCTAAACACGGAAAGCCACAGTGGCCATGCTATTACAGTTAGACGTAAAGAACACATTGTAATGGGCTCTGGTGTCATTGCTAGCAGGAACGCTGCTCTACATATATCTGACACCGATCTTTTACACAACGTCTGCTGCTGTTCGTCACCTTAGATGTACCATCCTATACCAAGCACAATACCACCACTCGCAATGATGTCTTGCTAGGAGTGGAAACTGCTTGACCAACACAATGAGCCTTGCTAGGAGTAGTAACTGCTTGACCAACACAATGAGCCAATGTCCTGCTGTAAGAACGAGGTTGTCCAGTGTTTGTCATTCTGGGATGACATGACTGACAGTAGACAGGCCTTTGACACATATCACATGCATCCATGATTCAAGGGAGTGGGGGTAATACCCAAGTCACATCTGCCCATATAGTGTCATTCCAAGGCAAATGTCCTAAACACAGGATAACACCCTGACACCTAGAGGACAACTGCATTGTATGCTTATGCTAACCAGTGTTAGATGTGTAGCATCCATAATCACAGCTGCTCACTGTAGATCCAACAATGGGGAGTACTGACATATGTGCAGTGAGGAACACCTGGCTGAAGGCTCTGTAGTGCACAGTAGCACTACCACCATATACCTCAGAACCAGACATGTGGGCCATAACACAGGTACGGACCGCTCCGGGTGGTAGTGTCCCCACATACATAGAGGCCACTCACATGTACTGACCGGTACCCCCACGAAAGGCATCACAGATGAGTCAGGTGCAGGACACAGTGTCAAATGCTGCATTCTAGGATGTAAACCTCAGACACCACCATGCCCTTGGACCACCAGCACACATCCATACATGTTGTAGGACATATAAGAGTACACCACCATGTGACCCTTGACCAGTGGAATGTACCAAGCTCTATATCAACTGTAGAGAGTACCCATGTACTGACACAGTTGCATCATGTGTTATGCAATGCAATGATACCACTGTCTGGAGCCAGGTCAGCTGTACACAAACCAGGGGCCCTCGGTTATTTACAGCATTAGCAGATCACTGTTGCTGTACACCAGTACACACCCTCATGTTTGGATATGACATACATGTACCTGTCCTGGATATGTACATGTCACACACACACAACATACATGTAAATAGCACAGCTGTTGTTGTCCTTTGTGCAGACAGGTGGCTACAGCCATTACACACATGCACATGGAATGTAGGTCCATGGCTGCTGAATGCTAACAGTACATAAGGTGTGATATCAATGTTGACAGAGGTAACATTCCCTCTGTACCAGTCACCCATTACACCTATCATATCACACAACAGTCCATGTGTCATGTATGTCATTACACATGTCCACCAATTGCAATGCCTACAAACATGCCCAAATGACAGGAAAGTAGGACCTACACACATGTACAAGTAGTGGTGTGCATTCAGATACCATGCATGTGCAGTTGCTGATGTATGCAGGTGACGTGTATCTTAGTACATCATGCAGTTGCAATGCAACCTCAACATTGCCAACTGTATATGGTGATATGCTGAATGTATGGAAAGATGTACCTCAGGTATGGACAGATGTGTGGAAACAACTAAGTGGTGGGGCATCTTTGCAGATGGATGTTTGCTGAGGACAGCTCACAGGTGTGTAACAAGCGGTCCTACAATAACCTTTGTAACTGGTAAGCAATGGTTTTGTTAATTGAAGGACATAACACACAACATAGACAGCAGTCAGGGTGACACCGAAGGTAAATCACTTGACACCTGTAACAGTTAAGACATCCCGTGTGCATATATCAGCACTGTTGCCAAAGGAAGCATCAGTATACTTTGTAACATGTGCAATACTGCTGTGAGTCTGTCATACATATCATAAGCTAGGCAGGTGTTTGATTCACAGTACTGGCATGTGTGGTTGCGTGTGTGTCCATATAAGCCATGTATAGTGGGGAATACATCTCAATTGTTACTTACTCTCCTGTACACTAGTGTAGACATCTGGACAGACTGCAATGTAGAAAGCAGGACATAGGTAGGGGCGTGTATCTCACACATGTGAGGTATCTGTATGTGCGTGACATAGGTGTATTCAATAGTGAATGCCACAGTGGGTGGGTGTGTGTGTGTGTGTGTGTGTGTGTGTGTGTGTGTGTGTGTGTGTGTGTGTGCATGTGTATATATATATATATATATATATATATATATATATATATATATATATATATATATCTATGTATGGCTGCCTGGTTCCTGGAGTGAGGATGTATGTTACCATACTGAACTGATAAGACCCCTTGCCCCATTCAGGCGATGCAATCTACTATCCGTGTTGATGTCCCCGATCTTAAGCCATACTGACTATCTGTACATGTGTATTCTCTGTGGCACGTCATGTAGGTGCACAGTACTGTAATGATGATTTGCACATAGGCAGGGGTCCTCACCTCAACAGTAGCAACTGTGTCTGAGTGTGTGTTACTGTGTCGGTGAATCTGTGAGTGTGTGGGTGTGTTACTGTGTCACTGAATACATGTGTGTCAATACCTGAGTGTGTGGGTGCAGTTGTGTGTTGGCATCCTGTCATGGGAACGTGTATTACTGCTTCCCAATGAGGCATCACACTTCCCACTGGCCTCTACCCTTGTAATCAGCTAGACCGCGCTCTTACCTCACCACTCCATGTAACTGTACCTGTGATGTCACCCAGTATGGATGTCACGTCTGCAGCCACAGTAGCTTAATACACAGCTATCATGCTCTTGGATCAGTAGACATGTTTGGAATGTGGGACATTCTCACTGTTATGTGGCAGCTACACGGTGCATGCTGGTATATTCATACATACCTGTGAGTAGTCCACATTGACATATGGGACATTAACTGCAAACACTGACATCCACCTGCATGTGCAATTAGACCTGAAGGAGGAAAGCAGAACATCATGACCAACATGCAGTTACTGTTATTACACAAGACACATACTGTTAACAGTACGAAATGCAGTGTACACCTGTAGTACATGGTATGCCTGCTGCCTGTCAACAGTACTCAACAATTGTAAACTACACTTATCTTCCTAGTCTGTTCACCCTGGGCATCAGACCATATGAGCATGTCCCTGCACCGATGGTGTAGATGTCAGGGATGCGGCACAGGCATTATCATATGCATAGGGTGATAATGTTTGCCAGAGGCCTAGGCTGCACCATTGGATGACATCATGTGTGTGGGTTAGGGCCTTTGATCTAATTGGGCGTGTGTGGATGTTATGCATGTGTGTGTTGCGGTGCCCTACATACGTTACCAGTGTGTGCATGTATGTATGCACACAGTTCTGGCATTTGTCTGGCCTACACAGAGGTATTATTGACAGCTGCAGACTGTACAGGCCAGGTTTTACAGTTCACGGTGTCTGGCCACAGACATGTGACCTGTGCCTGCCAGGGGTTGCACGGGCACTACCAGGCAGAGGTGCAGATTGGGCACTGTCTGATGACACTTGTTCACTGGAACCGTGTCCCTATTGGGACCGTCCAGGGCCATGTGCACGTGGCCTGCTGAGTCATGGTGTGGACAGCACAGCACCAGCTGCACTGCTGCAGCTACCGCCACTATGGGAGTGGGCATGTGAGGTAACTCGTTCATGTAGACCTGAAACAGGTGATGTAGCAGGCCACATGCCTGATGCCTCACTCCTACCAGATGTTCAAACACAGACAGCTCACGCTTGCAGATTGTCATGCCACGGTCAAGAAATCCAACCATGTCACCCAACCGTCTATCCAAAGTTTCAGCAATCTGCTATTGAGCATTTACCATTGCCTGGATGTTGTTGTTTAAAGAACGGACAGCAGCCCTCTGAAGCCTCTGATCTTCTCTGTTGTGCCATTCAACACACGTCTGTCCCTCCATTACAGTCTGAAACATGCATCTGGTGACACCAGCTGTTGCACTCTGTCTTGCAGGGGCATGTTGGCCAGAGGTCCTCCTACGAGCAGCACTGGCCACGTGCCTGTGTGGGGCACCACCAGTCAGTTGGCTGACACCATGGTGTGCAGGCACACCTTCCATAGCCCCCACACTTTCCTGTTCCAAACTACCACATGCCAACTGTCCTTCCTCTATGGCCACTGGTGATGGGGTATGTGTAGGCATGAGATCTATATGTGGGGATGAGGGAGATATAGGTGGAATGGTAACCAATGGCTCAGATTCAGCCCCTGACAACCCTGCCTGTGCCTCAGTCATACATTCATCATCACTGCTAGAGTCTGTGGGGACACTAACATCAGATGGACCGCAGGAGGGCAATGCCCCTACATCACCTGTGAGGGGCAGACAAGAACTGTACATTACAATCTATACAACATACACACACAGACACACAGACACACACACAGACACACACACACTATGGCACCCAACATGCATGTGATATGACAGAAGGCATGCAACATGCATGTGATACGGCAGATGGCATGCAGTGCAGACAATAATAGTGGTAGATAACATACATCCCTGGGTTGCACACAACAGCATGCATGTGTCATAGCGGAAGGCATGCACATTACACAATCATAGTAGTAGTTAGCATACATCCCTGTGTTACACCATGTAGACCAGCACAGGTTAACAGTACACCTGCCTGATGTGTGGCATATGTCCTTGACAATCACATGTAGTATGACGTGATCTGCTGACGTGCAATGACATGCATACATATTTAACACAATGGTGTCCTGTCAAATATGCAGTGGGGTAATGGTGTCCCAATGCAGTGTTGTCTGTCCACCCTACAGATATAATGCACATTTAGCTGATGTGCATGCCCATTGCAGGGAATCATGAGGCATCTCTATTGCTATACAGTGTGAGTTACAGACACAGTTCATAGCCATGACTGTGCTCAGATACAATACATATATACTGTGGAATGTGACCCACATCACTGAGGTGTATACATACTAAACCATGATGTGGAATGTGTGACACAGGTCACTGAAGTGTATAAGGCTGACACCCCTGCACATCTGCAACCATATTGCTGCTGCCTGGCAACTATGGCCAGACATGGCGAACTTGTCGGTACACCATGTCCCACATGACATCTGTGTACCACACACGCATGAGGAGCAAGGATGACATTGATGTCCAACACCAGCAAGGGGAATGTACTGTATCTGTGGGCTGAATTGGAAACTGTACAGGTGACCACTGTCATGTTGTGACACACTCAAGATGTTCAACACATCTTATGTGGTGAATTGATGTCACGCCTGCACAAGATGTGCTCAGGCCTGTAGGATGTCTAGTGTTCCACATCTGCAATATAACCATTACACAAAGGCCATAGTTGTACCATGTGTAGCCAAAGTATGACAGGGTGTACACACAAGCACGTCAGGTCTACTGTGTGTGTTGCTTCATGTCTCTGGCCATCCTCCATGGCCATGTGTATATATGTGTTGGCCAAATTATTGTGACGGGTGTCTATTTCACATGTCTGTGTTGTCCCATATGACATCCACCCATAGATGTCATATGCTCTACTGATGACAGGGTTATGCAGACAAAGGGTGGTATGTTTGGTATGTGGGATATGTTCTTCAGGATAGTTAGGCAGTGTTGCAACCAGGCCACTAGATGTCATGAACATGTCAAGATAGCACATCACATTGTGTGACATCATTAGCAGGGCTATGATCCACACCAGTGAATCCTGTGGGCTGGCCATACTCCAGCTCACTGTGTAGTACTATTTGTATTCCCCACATGTGTAGTTCTGATCCATAGTACCTGTCCCTGCACTGAACAGCACCTCCACCATTGTATGCACAGCTGTCCACACATCTGGCAATGACAGTTTGTGAGGTTTCATGTTGGTGTTTCACATAGTTTGCAAGTGTTGCACATGGGTAGCCATTGTGATGCATTGCAGGTCCTACCTGTATATAGTGACAGGACCATACATTATGTGTACATGTGATAAATGACCACATGGCAGCTAGATCTGTGTGTTAAGATGCCTGATAAATAATAACAGTCTCACCTGCAACAGGCTGCTGTCGCAGCGGAACGCCAGAGGTACCTAAATAGGAGTAACACAGCAGTATGAGCATTATCCACACCTGTATGATAGCTACATGGGGCAATGTGCATGTTAACACATACACCAGTACAATAGACTATACTATGGTGTATGCACATGTGTGCATACACAGAGCAGCATACTATAGTATGCGGCATGTGTGTATACATGCCTTGCATATGATATTACATTACATATTGTACAGTGACACATGCAACTATATAGAATATAGTTGTTATAGGTGCAGTAGTGACTTACCAGGCAGCTCCAGGCTTGGTGGTTGAGAGACACCCACCTCCACAATATCGGCTAAGGCTTGAGGATGTGGTTCTGCAGGTGTCCCCAGGTTAGCCAGTAGCTCCTCGGTACGTGTGTGTGGGGGCTGGGTTGGTGGCCCACCACCTGTTGCACCTTGTTCCCTGGTGATTGCATTCACATGCTGTTTCAACCATCTAATGAGGTCTGTACAGTGTCTGCGCACCTGCTGGTATGTGCGGTTGTGGCCACCCACATCATTAACCCTCCTGCGAAGTTCCATCCACAGGGCATCCCGCTGCTGTGCATCCTGTGGTACATGGCTGAACAGGATATCATGATTGTCATGCAGGTATGGGATGAGGGCCTCATCCTCCAAGCAGGTATAAGGGGGTAGCCTTGCACACAGCATACCTGGAAGACATAATGATGGAGACAGGTCACAGTAACTCACAGAGACATACAGATCTAAAGCTGAACATACATGTGTATCACACGTATTACAATTAAATAGTTTTCTTTGCAAATCTACATGACACTGACACCACTGACATGTTTGTGTCACACACATGTGACACTCATTGGTGAGTGGATATTATCACCATATATGTGTGTGTGTGTAACCTGATTACATTGCTCATACTCCATGTGGATGCTGTCTTGATGTGGACATGTCTGTTTGCCTGTACTAGTGTTCCTACCTATCAGCACATGGCTGGATGTGTCCACATTAATGCAGTCAACCTTGATGCTGTGTATATCTCAGATATAAAGACTTACACTGCCTTAACGGACATGACCTTTGATCCTGCAGACTTGCTCATGGAAGGTTTTACATGTAAGTGTTTTGCCATATACATCTACATGGCACTGTACAGCAATTCAACATCCTGCCATGTATCACCTGTGTTGCACATGTGATACACATGGGACACTAACTAGCCAGATGGTACTTGCAGTGATGAATATCAACTATAGCATGTACAGTCAAAGTCAACTAGTAGACTATATGCCCTGGGCCATGTATGAATCTAAGATGAAAGGTTACCTAGCTGTAGCTGACAGGTGGGTCTCTGGGGCCAGGTGGAGCAGTGCCACATAACTGATCCACAGGGTTAATGATACATTTACCATGCGGTCATCACACTATGTCTGAGGGGGGGTGATGTGCAGCTTTGCTGGACAGGAATGCATAGTATGGCAGGACTATGTAAAGTGTATGGGACAAGGATCTGTCCAGCATGTGGTGATCCTAGTACTAGGAAGGTGGATGTCCATGAAGTATGTGTTTGAGATCAGGATGTGTGAGCAGGATGTGTACGCGTAGCATGTCCAACATCACTGGGTTGGACATGGATTTATTCAGGGTATGCATCTTACTACATAGTGGAGATGGGGAATGGGAAGGCTGGTGTAGGCCATCTGAACATGGCCAATACCCCTTAAAGGAAATATGTGATCTGATATGGGTCACTTGAGTGTTGTGTATGGCTGGACAATGATCTCTATATTCATGGATGGCACCCTGTCATGATTAGGGTTGCCACATATGACTACCTGACAGGTGTGGTGACTTAACTATCACAGGAAAGACAACTGCCCAGCTGCATCCCCTACACACAGTGTCCATTATGTTGACTGCTGCCTAGGTGGTAGTTCATGAGTACAGGGTTATTAACATAGGGGTGGCAATGCAATATGTAGCCATCAGATTGTGACCATATGTCACACACACCTCACCCACAAAGCCCCTTCTGTATGTTGTCCACAACACTCTGAGTCATTCGCATACTTCAATAGGCAGATGCCTTTGCCTTCTGTTAGTCTGTCTGGTATGGACTACAATGAGGGGGAGTACAATTAATTAACCCTGTCTTACTGTAGCTGGCACTGGTGTGATGTGCATGTATTATTCAGACACCTTCTGTAGTGTTGGTTCTGCCAGCAGTCCCGTTGCAAAACACTCCTGTGACATAGGAATGTACATCTAGTATACCGAGTGCAGGTGGAACACAGTATGGGTGATGATGTCCTATGACCTGGCAAGGTTATGATATGCAGTGTGAAATCAACCTTACTGTCATCTACATCTGTACTGCTGACATCAAATAATTTGATCACGGTTCGTGGCCTTTCAGACCAGACTCAGTAGGGTAGTAGTGCAGTACTTCCCATTATCAGTGGTGTCTTCCCCTTTGTGGGTTGTGATACCTGTTGGTGTGCACCATTCAGTGTGCACACAGCCTGACATGAAGCTATGTTTTACATGATGTGTATGTGGAGAGTGACTTGTTTTGCCATATGTGTATGATACAACCTGGGATGTGGACAGGTCCCATGCAGCCTGAGTGCAGCTTGTACCTGCATAGTTGTGGGTATAGGGGCTCTGTGGTGTACATGGATATATGATTATGTACCAGTTGGGGGGGCAGTGTGTTTATGTTATCCAAGACCCTATCTGGATTGCTTATTCATGCTCAGCACTTGTTCAGAACTTGTAAGCACTACGTAAGCTACTAATTACTATAGCACTCAATCTTCCTCATTACCTAGAGGTAAACAGGTTTCGTACATACTTTTCTCACTTGCTTAGAGTAAAATAGCTCTTGTACTCACTTTCTTCACTTATCTAAGGGAAATTAGTTTTATATTCAGGCATGTCCAAAGGTCAGCTGCCAGTGTGCTCTCCTGTCTATCTGATGAATCTGGACATCTTGAGGCAATGTAGACATTGCCTCATGTACACAGACAACCATCTCCGCCTACCACCCAACACTACAACCTGTGAGCGATGCACTTATCTAGCCAAGCTCTCTCCAACCAAGCCTGACCCTGACAGTCATGTGGAGAAGGTAAACATTCACACCACACCACACTCATCACATAGTCTCATTGAATGTGCCCCACCATCAACTGGGAAAACTACTCGTGTACCATCTCATTAGTGCAACGCTTTCTGGAATTCATAAACACCAATGCCCTGGATCAGCATATCCACACACCCACCAGGGGCAACAATATCCTAGACCTAGGCATTACCAACATGAGTGACTGGTGTTTCACACCTGAAGTCAACTTCTCATTGGTCCGATCCGACCATAAGCTGAACACCCTTGATATCCACATTCTGCCCTCACCTTCCATTAAGGGAACCACAGTATAATATGTCTACAAAGTCATCTTCATGGTTCTTAAGACAGACGTGGTGAACTTCATGACACCCATGCAGATGGACAATACTGTTACAACTGCTGAATCCTACACAAATGCACTCTATAAGAACTTACACGAGTGCATGGATCATGCTATCCCAAACAGAACCAAGACGCTATACTCCTAATTAAGGAAGCCAATTTGGTGGTCCCCTGCCATAAACAAAATGTATAACAGAAGGAAGACACTGTTGCAAAAGAGAGTACAATCCCATGCGTGGAGGAGCTCCATGGTCAGCCTCAGTAAGAAGGTGAGATCCCTTATAAGATCCTCCAAAGCTAGCTACGGAAACAAAACTGCCACTAATTCCAATGACTACCACAAAGCATTCTATAGCTATGTCAAATATCTTGATGTCAACACCCAGATCTGCTCTGAGTTACAGCACAAAGGCACGAAAATTACAGAACCAACTGATATTGCCAACATCCTGGCAGATAGGTTCAGTGCTACCTTGCCCCCTCTCACCCCCTATAGGGCCCATATCTATACAGGAAGAGTGCAGAGTCCCTGTAATCACAACTACGCAGGTAAAAGCTGCACACTCTAAAGCCAATATCACAGCATCCATGGGACCGGACAACATCCCAGGCTGCATTTTACACGAACTTCAGAATGTACTGACTCCCCACCTATGCACCATGTTCAATAATAGCCTTGCATCAGGCTTTGTGCCCCCTGAATGGCACACAGCAACAGTTATCCCACTCCACAAAGGTGGTACCACAGCGGACCACAGAACCTATTGCCCTATAGGCCTGAATAGCCTGATCTGCAAGGCTATGGAGCACATCATCATGGATCTCAGTCACAGAGACATTGACTACCTCCAAACCTTTGACCCCATCCCAGTTTGGCTTTGTTAAGGGCAGACTATGCCTCCTAAACCTGGTGGACTTCTTAGAGACAGTTACCAAGGCATTAGATGAGGGTAAGGCGGTCCACACAGCCTACCTTGATCTCCCAAAGGCTTTCAACACCATTCCCCATTCTGGTGTTATCGACATACCCATCCAACTGAACATTAACCCCTACGTCATGTGATAGTTTGCAAAGTGGCTTATGGACAGAACCCACACATTGAGAGTTGCGTACCCTAGGTCTGACTGTATACTAGTTACAAGTGGCATTCCCCAGGGCTCAGTCCTAGGACCCCTCATGTTCGGTATATAATTCTCTGACGTACAGGCAAGCACAGGAGGGCTTTGGCTGAAAAGGTTTACAGACAACTGCAAACTAGGGGCCATAATTGTTTCCCCAGCTGATACAGACACCCTCCGGAAGGGTCGCACTTAGACGGATACCTGGTGTCAATATCATGGCCTCAAGCTGAATGCCAAAAAGTGCATAGCCATCCCCTTTGGATATAACTAATTACCCGTGGACTACCACATAGGTGCTAGTCCTCTACATACAGAAAAGGTAATAATGGATCTGGGAACTTCAGTAGATAGCAATCTCTCCTTCGATACCCATAATGACAAGGTGGTTAGAATATCCTTCTACGTGGCCCCCCTAATCTCTAATGCGTTCGCATCCAGAGGAGGCCATTGTGCCTCTCTACTCATGACTTATTAGACCCATTAAAGGATACAACACCCCATTTGGGATGTACCTTATAAGACAACTTCAACAGCTTGGAAGACCACAACAGTACCACAACAAGAGGATTACTGACCTCATAGAGATGACCTATGCAGCCCACACTAAGAAACTCCAGCTGTACTTGGTTACATACCACATACTCACAGGTGATCTCTGCTTGACATACAAGGCCCATGTCCAACCCAGTATTGCTGGATATGCTCCACCTAAACAGAAGCCCCTGAGAGCCACATGCTCTAGGGATATACACCTAGCCATAATGATGACTAGGACGTGCTGGACGGATAGATTCCTGACCCGGAGACTCCCCATGCTTTGGAACATGATTCCAATGTACATCAGGCAGGGCCCCTCACTAGTACTCTTCAAGGGAAACCTTGATGGGTGGATGGGAAACAGACATGTACCCCGGAGATCACTGCAGTGGCTCTGCTGGACAGAGGCACAGGGAACTAATGGCTCTGCCGTTCAGAGGCACAGGGAACTAACCTAAGGGGGTGGCAAAAGCCAACACACTCTAGCTAGGCTTATAAATACCCTTGGGCAGACAGCCTAGTACCTACCTTTGCACTTATTACATGTCTTATGTGCATGGATAGTTAACTAGCTCTACCATTTTACTTTTCTATCATGCTGATAAACTGCCAGGTGACTACAAGTCATATGTATCCTGTTATTGTGTATTGTAAATGCCAATAGACATAACTAATGTTTGCCTAACATAACAGTAATGCTATGGAAAATGTAATACATATCTGCCTACAATACTGTACATTACACAGTTATTTGCACAATACCCCGCAATGCAAATCATAATTGCACAGTAGGCCAACCTTCGATATTTTATTCTCAGTAATACACCCATACATATGCCTACTGTTACAATATATCAACATATACTATCCCCTGTTATAGCACGTACTTGTTGGACCAACCCTGCCACTGACAGCGGCTGGTGAGGAATTGTTGGGTTCAAAGCCCTTATATAGCATCCCTTGTGGTGTATGCGGTGTTTGCCTTGTGACCTACAGCAGTACACACATAAATACTACAAGCGTTACTATGCTCAACAATACATCACAACAAAATAATTGCTTCCACTATATGCATTGCGTACACTTTAAATATTACAGAACAGGTACTACATACACAGACATACTGAGTGTTCTACATACCTTATTATTAACCCAAGGTGTCGTTGACCATTAATTCAATCCTTTTCAGTTTGTGTTTCAATCTTCTTTGTAACGTTCTGCTGGTATATACAGATGGTTTGAATGTGTGATAAGCCATCCTTTTCTAGTTAAATGTCGGTAACATGCTATCCTGACCACCAACTGTTGTTCCAAAGTAGTTAATTAGATGCACATCAGCTGTGCAGCTACTCCATTAGCCAATACCATGGCAACAGTGGTATATAATTGAGTACTCCACTTAGGCGTTGCCGTTTGCCTTACTTTCGAGGAAGAAGGCCTGGATGTGTTGTTTGTGATGTATTTCAACAGCTATATGGAGACAGACAGAGATATATTAGCTTCATGATTCCCGTGGATTGTGTGTAATGGCTAGAAGATGTTGTTCTACATGTGAGTACAGCTGTTATATTTCAGAACATTGCTACTTATGCAGGGCTTGTTTGTACCTGATACTTCTGCAGATGTTTCAGTCTGGCAAGGATGTTTGGGCAGCGCAAGGCTGTATGGCTATGCATGAACTGTTAGGTGGTTTACAGTGTGCTCACCAGACATCCTTGGTTTGGTGTACATGTGTATCATACTGTGCTGTTAATCAGTAATTGGCAACACTTCCCGGTGTACACACAACCCTCTGAAACGGGATTAGTGCAAACAAACCCTGTAACATCAGCAGCTGTTCCATTGTATAACAGCAACTATTTCACATAGGGACATGTTAGTGTGTCTCTGACAAGGTATGTTAAGGCTTCTGCGGATATCGTACAGTGAGTGAATGATTTGTAATGTTATTACAGTTTGTATTGTAATTTGCTTGGGTGTGGGGGTGATATTGGTGGGTGTACATAGCAGATGCAGGTGTGTAGGAACTGCTTTTATACATAATCGATACGTGCATGAGGGTTCCTTCCCTATTTGAACACCTATCCTTTAGTGGACTAATACTATTGGTAATTGATTCATTAAGGCACTGTTAACTGGTTCCTGTATAGCATGCAGGTGATGTTAGTCCTTGAATCCTTTTGGCAATACATCGGAATGTAATAAAGTGTTGCTACATGAAAGCTGTGTATTTCTGTCATAGGTATTTGCAGTCATTGGAATTATGTTGGTGATTGACCGTCTTTGGCTAGGGCTGCCACCTTTTCAAATGGCCATAGTGGGACATTTTCAGGACACACATCAGATTTTACAGGCCAACACAAACCCACGGTCAGTACAAGGGATAGAACTTTCCTTTTTTGCCTAAATATAAGCTTATACTTGTAGCAGTTTAGTTGTGTATCCTGTTTCTTGTAACATGTAGGTATTTTACATACAGAAAGAACTATTGTATGCAACTATTACATTACATATGGAACATAACTATGTCCTACAATCTCAGGACATTTGCCACATTTAATAAATTTGGTCAGGACACAATTGCCCAAAGAAGGACTGTCCCTCGCAAAGTGGGACAGGTGGCAACCCTATCATTGGCTCATGTCCATAGCACATATTTGTAATAGTGTATAGGCATATACTCTCCATATCCTTTGTTCATAAAGTCTGGTCGTGGCAGAATGTGTGACTGCTATGGTCCATGTTATACTCATATATGAACACTTCAACCGCTGTATATGGGATACCTATGGAATCCCAAAACCACACAATTCCGACGCCCACAGTACCGGGCCCAGACTCCCATACCCCGCATTACCAACAGCGACAGTAACTCGAGAAAGTAACACAAACATGGAACACACACACACACACACACACACACACACACACACACACACACACACACACACACACACACACACACAGACACACTGCTACTCACCACATCCAAACAAACCATCCTACACTATGTATGAGCAGGTGGGCAAGCCCCCCTACACCCCATGTGGGTGTTTGCACCCCCCACACCCCCCTTACTTTAATATTCTTCCTCCTAGATCGCACAAACAGACGCACAAAGCATACCCACACCCACACATTACAGTCCCCCAGGAACACACACCACACTCAGAACACACACTTACACACACTACAGCCCTCAGAAACACTTACACACAGTAACCTACCTGAACCGCAACACCAGAAGCACTGACTAAATGTCCCTTAACATCGGGATTTTAAACCTCGCAGTTCTGGTGTTTTGGTACTGTGGTCTTTTGGACTTTAAGCCTCGTGATTACACGCGTCGGTATGTCAAGCAGTCGGTATGTGGTAGGTATCCCATTTATATGTACCTCCATGGTTATGTAAATGTTGTTAACCTATCTATATATCTACATATATATGTATATCCCCATATATCAACATATCTCTCTCTCTCTCTCTATATATATATATATATATATATACATTGATTTATATATATATATATATATATATATATATATATATATATATATATATATATATACAGCATACACCTTTCATTGGGTACATGCCGGTTTGTCCTATTTCCACACATTCCTACCTTTTGTGTTTTAACTGGTCAGTATACACAACTGCCATTAGTACATCTCAGGTAGCTTAGTGGTAGGTTATTGTGAAGATTGTGTACATAGTTGCGTGTTCTAATCCCGGCAGTGGTAATTTTACCTCTCAGAGCAGGCACTGGTAGTGCAAGGGTGATTAACGCACATTTCAGCGGTTGTGTGTTCCAAATGTTTATTATTCTGTGGAATACTACCTATATATACAAGCTGTGGTTAAGGTATACTATGTAACATGTAATTCATCTGAGAAGATTCTTGCCGTGGATGCTCCCCATTATTTGGAACTACATCCCTGATTTCATTATATGAAACCCCTCACTAACACTCCAGGGAATCCTTGCAGAGTGGGTGGGGAACAGTGGATACACCCCAGGGATCCCGCAATTGGCTCTGCTCCACAGAGGGACCGTTAGTTAATCAATGGGGTGGTGACAGCAGGCACTTTTTGGCTATGCTTATGAGTGGCCTTGGGCAGTTAGGCATGTACCTACCTATGTATCTATGAACCTATACATACAGTATGGACACGTGATAGCTTAATTTACTGTTCAGGTATTGACTTATCTTGTGCCAATGGTAGTTGTGTGTACAATAGTTGAGGGCTACCTATGTAGAATGCACACAGTAAACCACCTATGCATGACAATTTACAGGTGGTTGTGTGTGTGTGCCATCCATGTTTGCTGTGTGTGCAGGTGGAGGAGGGTGTCAGTCCATAAGTGCCTACACTGTCAGTGTGTGTGCTATACATTCCCTCTTTGCCAAGGCATGGGCATACTGGGCTCGCCTCAGTCTGCCTACTAGGGCTGGCACAGGTTGTTCGTGGTCTGAGTCCCTCTGTGCCTATGGGGCCCTTGGCAATGGTGGTGGGCTGTGAGGGCCTTCACCATTCTGTCCCTGCTGCAGCTGTTTCCGCAAGATCATATTGTGTAGCATGGCACATACTATGAAGATGTGGGCACACGTGCCTGGAGAGTACTGCAAGGCTCAACCAGATATGTCCAAGCAACGGAACCGTGATTTCAGCATCCCAAACATACGCTCAGTGATGATGCTGGTTTCTGTGTGTGCCTCATTATGGCATTCTTGCGTGGCTGTGTGTGCATTTCTGATGGGAGTCATCATCCACGGTTCCAGTGCATAGCCAGCATCACCCACCAGGTGGCCATATGGGATGTCCCCCCTCCAAATACCTGATACAGCTGTGAGGCATGCCAGATGTGGGAGCCATGATAGCTTCCAGGGCTGCCAGCACACACATCCATGATAATGCCCTGGGCATTGCACATGACCTGGCAGTTGATAGAGGGGTATCCCTTGTGGTTTATGTAGCACCTACCCTGCTCACCAGGTGGTGTCTTGATGTGTATGTGCGTGCAGTCTATTTCACCCAGTACCTCCGGGGTAGTCTGCCGCATGGTGGAAGAGACACATATTGCTGGCCAACTCCTCCTGCATTCGGGGGAAGTATATGTGCTCATTGGCATGTGGTAACATGGCATCCAGGAACTGGTGGAGTACACTGGATGCTGATGCCTGTGAGATCTCCATGATATCCCCAGTTGGCCTTTGAAATGTACCTGTGGCTAGTATTCTCAAGCTTACACATACCTTCATGTCCACTGAGTTGGGTTCCCCTCTGTTACTTCTGGGTCTAAGGCGTGGCCGGCACAACTCAACAAGTCACTGTATGGTGTCCCTGTCCACCCTGTAACGCTCTACTATCTCCAGATCATGTAGCCCCTGGTAGGTTACCCTGGGTCTGAACACTCTTCTTCTCCTCCGGTGCCTGAGATGGTTGTCAGCATCATCCTCCACACCACCGTCAGTCTCCAACACATTCTGGTGAATCAAAGCTATGGCAGCCCCTAACATGTATATATTAAACGTTCCCCATCTGTTTACACCGATGGTGCAGAGTGTATGGGAATACACGAGTGTGTGTGAGGTGCTTTCACACTTTATACTATTGTGCTATGGATGCTGCTGCTGTCATTGGGTGTGTATGTGCAATTCCAGCTGCAGGGTATCTTAATTAAGGGTTTTACAGTGAGTACTACAACTGTGGGGCCTTTGGTGTTGAATTATGCTTGCCTGCCGTGATTCATCTATTGCTCTTTACTTCACTTTTCAACCTGATTCCCCTCCCATTGTCAGGCATGCATCCAGCTGCCTGCTTTCTTGTTTTGTACTTTCACAACCCAGGATTGTGTTGCAAAATGTGTTATGTAGCTGATCTACTGCAAGTTTCCTTTGTTCTGCTGTGACAGTACTCTTTTCTTTGCAGTACAGCACCTCCCCTTTCCTGTTCTGCAGGTAGCTGCTAGCAGCCTTGTTAACTGTTGTCAATGGCCCACTGTGAGTTCCTAGGTGTTAATTACTCATTTGTACTCCAATGACCATGCTGCATTATTTCCTTATTGTCTTCCCGTATCCTTCCTGTTTCAGCTATGGTGCGTGCCGTGCACAGCCATTTACCGTGTTTTGAGCACGTTTTCATCCACGTTCACATGCACTTTCGGTTACCTTGTGTGCTCTCAGCTAAGCAAAGCTATGGCTACTTCCACACCCCTATCCTGCGGCTTTGCTTAGCAACAGGCAACCCGGATTAGCAATGTTCCAATGTGCTTACAGCTACGGTGGCGCACCCCTCTCTTGATGTCATGTTTACCTCCAGGCCACACCTCAGTGTTGTACCGCTACACTGTGTGGTACATCCTTACGCAGGCGGGGAGTTTGTGATTCAGTATTACTGGACTCATTTGCATGGCACTGACTACTAATTCCTAGTTACCTCGCAGAACACTGTCACAGACCCTTAGCAATCCTTGCACCATGGTTGTGGTGTAGCATGCATGCCATTGACTATTATGGGGAATTCAAGAATTGTGTTACATTGCAGTTTTATGACATCTAAATATATTTTCATTGTGATCCCATTTGCGCACAGATGCACTGCGGTTTTACTTTGCGTTAGTGTGGCCATGACATTAAATGTTATTTTTTATGTGTTGTGCATGTTTTTTTATGCCATTGGCTATATATTTAGCCATTGGCATATATTAACATTATAATACGTAAGTTTGGTCCGCTTTTATGGCTCCGATTTTATGTTTGAAAAAATGTAAACCATTTTTTTTGGTTTACATTTCTTCATGATTACGCTACGCCTGCACCACTTCATGAATCGCTATATACCTTCATTTGCATGCTACACTGCTGCGCATGGGGTAATTAGCATACATGCACCGGGAGCTGCGCAACTCTGGCATACGCTGGTAGTGCACGTGGAAACAGCTCATACCGGAATCGCTTGGTGGCCATATTTGACGTTAGATTGCCGACGCTACTCCGGCACCTGGCGCAAGCTTCATGAATTCCAGGACATGTCTTTCCTTAGATTTACCTCAAAATGGAGTCATACAGATATTACTTATTTGGATGTGCACATTTTTAAGGATACTAACAATAAGAGATTGGTCAGTAACATTTATAGGAAGTCTTCTTAAACAGTCTTTTACATTATGACAGTTGTCACCCTGAACATCAAAAAAGGGGGTCGTGAAGGGACAATTTGTGCATCTCACTAGAATGGTTATGGAAGATAAAACTTTTTAGGTGGAGGCCAGGGGTTTATTTGACATGTTTATGTCTAAAGGTTACCCCTCGACCTTGGTACATGATATGCTTATGGAAATGATGATGGATTGAGTTTTGAGGTGACTGGAAAGACCAATAAATGGGACTTTTCTCTTTCTTTTGTTACCACTTAATACAATTGATAATTCCCACATTTTTGGAATTTTAAGGAAGAACTGGAATCTGTTTTCCTGCTATGAGGAGTTTATTGATATAGTGGGTAGTACACCTAAGTTAGTGTACAGAAAAGCTTAATCATTTAAAGAGATCTTAGAGGCTGGCAACCAGGATAATTTGTCATTTACATCTAGAAAAATGGTACGTTTAAATGTGGGTTTTGCAATCAATGCAAACACATAATGGTGCAAAGTGAGGTTACTGTGAATGGGGTGTATGTTAACACTAGGTTCTTTTGTAACTGTAATTTGGTTGGTACCCTGGGCACAGTTTTGGATTTATGGGCTTAGACAAGGTTGTTAAGAATGTGAGGGGTGGCTCATGGAATGATCTCATTGAATTAAAAGAACATAGATGGCAGATTAGGCTGAATGCTTGCCTTTACCCAGGTCTTAATGACAGCCTGTCTGTTATGAGTGTTTTGAAACTTTGTTCATACCTATTGTGATTTACATTTTTTGAACATCAATAGTAATTGTGATACTGTGTTTTAATTGTATTTGTATTATTGTTAGTCATTGTTACTCATTATTTTAAATGTATATGGCTTTAAAATATGTTAATTGAATTTTTATACATTGTTGTTTGTTGAGATCATGTGATAGCTTTTGGAGGGATATATAAATAGAGAGTGATTCTTTATTAGCTAGTTTCTGAGGAAGTCTTTGCTATACTCTGACAAAAGTGCTTAAACTTTCCATTACAAATTGTGTCTATAATTCACTCTGCAATGGTTTTCTTTGTGTTCCAGCTCGTGGTGTGTTTTTACTGTACCATATAGGTCTAATAACTGACTGCACTAACCAACAGCATTGTAGAAGTCCATACAAGACTTCTTAGGAAAATCTATCAAGTATTCTACTTTAATTATTATCTGGCAAGGTGTTGGCAAATGTTTTCTTACAGCCATTAGATAAATCTAATCTGAGAACATAAATGACAGCTATGATGTTATAGAGATACCTGTATTATTTTGCCCTGGGATTCATAAAGGTTACCACTTAGTGTGCACCTTTTTTACCCTTTGTCCTTAAAAGGTTAACTTAAAAAATACTTCTTAAACACATCCTTCTGCTAAAGAAAAAAAGAAAACAGCTGCTTCATTTTATATTCATGCTGGCCAATTACCTATACTTAGAGAGTTAAAGATAATATACTTTCTTTTAGTCAAGATCAAGGCCTGAACAACAAATAAACTACCAAAGTACAGTGAAGCACACAAAATTCTTCAAATGGCAAAAAACAATAAAGCTTTCAAATGCATCCCACTATATAGCCAGAGTTTCCCAATGGCCTTGGCATGACAATGCATATCTGCACATGCATAAGGATATTCAAATGCTGGAAAAAAGTCAAGCTGATTGACTGAGGACCATCTACAACTACGTTCCAATCACATTTGTAAACCCTACAGTAATTATGTTCATGATGAATATCTTTCACTGTTGCATGCATTCCTGTTACAAAACTCCAACAAGACATCCAGAACTACAGCCACAGTAAATAAAAGTCTAGTTTTCACAGGCATTCCAGCAACAAAGGAGATCATGCTTATTCAGTGGTTGACATCTTTCACACCTCCAGGGTTCAAGCCTGACTCCTGGTCATCGTCTACTTGGGAGTATTTATATTCTTTTCTTGTCTGCAGAAGATTTCTCTGGGTATTCATGTTTTTTCCCATCTCTCAGAAAACATGATG
The DNA here is from genome assembly GCF_019279795.1 of Protopterus annectens. NCBI lineage: Eukaryota > Metazoa > Chordata > Ceratodontiformes > Protopteridae > Protopterus > Protopterus annectens. The sequence goes on along the minus strand of NC_056746.1, from coordinate 1,008,028,560 downwards.
GTTGACATCTGAACTATAAAAAGCTATATCCGTTACATTTACCCTTTACCTTGATGACCAGCTGTGGCTATAAGGGGTCAGGGATGGACTATTTAATTCACCTAGTGATTAAAAAATAATACTAACATGTTTAAAATGAAACATTTTCATTTAGAAGGTCTGTTTCTTCTTCTTAAAGGAGCTAACTGCTTAGTTTTATAACCAAAAGACACCTTACAACTGCTGTAACATACAACCATTAATCTGGTGATATGGAAGTAGCAACAGCTGGTTCAGTGCTTCACTGCTATCTGGTTCATCTTGCTTATTTTCCTTATGTATGAATTTTCATTAACTATGAATGGCCCCACTAAGACTTGTAGCCCACTTTCACAAGTGGTTAAAGCACAGCTACGCAAATACTTTCAGTGTCAATAAAACCATACACAGTTAGAACTCATTAAAAAAATAATGTATAAAATGCTGACAAATATAAGAAATAATTGTTGTTGCAACATAGTCAAGTTAACCTGATCAGCAAAGATTACCATGAAAAGAAATGTTACATTTTGCTATCATTCTGTAAATAAAGACTCGGTTTAAGGACACGTGCATATATATATATATATATATATATATATATATATATATATATATATATATATATATACACACATACATATATATATATATATATATATATATATATATACACACACACACAAATATATGTATACACACACACTCATTCTTAAACATATCTGTGTGTAAATATACATTTATATAGTACACAAAATTCTGATCAGGTCACAAATCATAACCAGAGAATTTTTTGGCAATTACCTCAAGTAAAACTATGCCAGCACCTCTGCCTGGTGCTCTGATGCCAAGGCCGATAAATCCTAGTCACCTGAGTTATAGGAAGGGATCCATAACTCTGCACCACAGAGTCAGGCTAGCTATGTTCCTAGTGTTAACATTGTCTGGGTAACTTTAAAATCTTTATTTAGTCACTTGTCAGCTCAGTAGTGAAAATTTGATGTTTTCTTTCATTTGATACAGGATTTAAAATGTAAAATTAAGCCTTTTGCACTCCTTGGCCTGATCAAAGTTCTTCACTAAAGAATGACAAAGTTTTATTAGACTTATGAAAAAAAAATGTTCAGTTTCCATCCCATCAACAGGCATTTTTATGCAGAATATATGATTTGCTTTAATGCTTATTTAACTTCAAAAAATCTTTTTATCCTGGCTCCTTCCCATCTGTTCATTACCCAATAATTCAAACAAGAGATTTTGCATATATTTCATTGACTGGAAAGTATCTTAGAGAAGTTTACATCAAATCATCATGGACCTATCCTAACTTGAACCTGGATTTTCATGTTATATTCAGTGGATGTACTTGAATAACTTGCTATTTACTATTTAAAATACTCTGCAATTTATTCAGTTTATTCTTTTAGTCTCAGTTACATGGTAGGAGTTTTCTTTGTATATCTGACTCCCTGTAAAACTATTTTTTATTTTTGCACTTGATAAACACATTTAATAAAAAGACAAAAAACAGATCACATAAAGTGAAATTATGACTGGAGACACCATAATAATTTTATGTTACGCATAAGAGTTTTTCAGAGTTTTACCTAACCTGATATATCAATAGTAAAGTAGCAAAAAAAATGTGTGCAAGCATGAATGGTCTAACAACATGAAAGCAGCATCCTGAAGGAAACAATATCTCTAATCAATCAACAGCTGTAAAAACTGATAGACACTTTGTTCTACCAAACTTTTCTTTTTAGTCATTGTTTGTGTGGCAGTACAATGTATGTTATCATTTCTAAAGCAGATCAGTTTTATGGGTCAGAGCAAGGCTCATTAATAATAAAAGTTCTTAGAGCAGCCCAGTGGCAGAGAGATATAAAACCGTTACTGTGCCCCAGAAGACCCATGTTCAGTTAGTGGCACTGATGCTGGAGGGGCCTCAGGGGCAGGATGGGAGTGAATAGCCAAAAGGCTGGCTGCAATATGCAGCATAGGTGCTGCATGACCAGTGAGCTGCTCAGTCAGGAGGTACATACATAAACCTCCTGAGGACAAGAATTGCAGAGTTGTCAAGGCTGGTCCGAAGGAACAGGAGTTAAGGCACACTCCCTGGCATGTAGCAATGATGCTTTACCAGCATCCTTGAGCTCCTCTCCAGCCCTAGAGTAGAGTTTGGTTGAACCTGGAGTTGGATAAGGCTGATACAATAAGGTATGTGAATGAGGAAAAGAGCTGTGGCCAGCTTATTGTCAACTGCAGTGGAGGAAAACATAATGCAAGTTCATATGTAAGCACCTAGGTATAAAAAGGATATGTTTATTTATATGTGCATGTGTCTATATATATATGTATATATATATATATATATATATATATATATATGTGTGTGTGAGTGTGTGTGTGTGTATATGTGTATATAAATATATATATATATATATATATATATATATATATATATATATAAATATGTATATGTTCCTAATTCTCAAATGTTTTTGTTTGAATAACAAAATATCAAGCAAAAAACATCGAAACACAAAACACTACAAATTTCCTGAATGGACTTTAACATTGCTCCAGCAGGGGGAATAAGACCATTTGCTTTGCCCAGGTTGGGATCAGTGTTTTGTGATTGTATATTTTTTGCTATATATATATATATATATATATATATATATATATATGTGTGTGTGTGTGTGTGTGTGTGTGTGTGTGTGTGTGTGTGTGTGTGTACTTTGTGTAATTGAAAATGCAAAAAAATGACTAATTGATCTAAAAAGATCAAAATTGAAAATACAGAAAAAAAATGAAAACTATTTTCTCCTCTCAATAATACTTATATACATCAACTCCAAGACTGCACAACAGCAGGGAAAGGGCAAATTTCATTCTCCTCTATACTGCAACTTCCCATGAAGTAATGCTGGCAGTCTGCAATCATGTGATATTCAAATGCTTATGTCGAGACTGCAGACATTCAGTATTATAAGTGTACCCTTTATAGTGTTCCTATACAAAGATATATATAATAAATATTTATTGCAATCCCAGGGACCAAAACACCTAAACCTACACCTTTCTTGGACACTGAAGAGCAGAGCTGTAGCTCATATAGCACCTGGTGCTTTTCCACTTTAACGGAGAACCACACTCACAGACTCAAAAAACATGTTTATTTCATCATGGTTGGTGTTTCCTACATTTTATTACCACTCTGGGACTACTTACAGGTTTTTAAATATTTTTATATGCAATTTCTGAGTCTGACCACATGGGGTCTGGCATTTTAAGTAATTCTTATTGTTTAGTCTGCCTCGAGGTATCCCACAGTGCAGTGCTTGTCTGTAAAACATTACATCACACAGCCCTCTTTCTTCCTAAAGCTCCTGTTACTGCATTGATTTTACATGCATACACTGCTGTCTTTCAGTCAGTTTTAAGTAAAATCTCATGCCATTCAGTGACTGCTTAAAGCACAAACAGTGCAAATGCCTCAGAACAGACTTTCAAAGTACTTTTTACTGCTGCTTATTTTTAGAATGGTTAAATTGCAGTCTTTTGTGAAGCAGGAATTGTACTACTTTGACTCATTTCCCACCCCCTTCGCACCTAACTTCCCTAGCTGTCAAAGTGCTAAGGGTAATTTGAGCTATTACCTGCTGTGATTTACAGCTCACAGCAGGAGACTTGACTCATGTACTGTTTCCTTGTTCTAGCCTTTACTTTCTGTATGGGTACGGGAATGACCAGGGAGCTGTGACATCACAGCATGGGTGGGTTTTTAGCACAGTCATGGTGATGTCAGTTATGGGAGGGAATTGGCCAGAAAACTACCTGTATTCATTGGCTTTGATGACATCAGTGAATTGGAGACTGCAACAAACTTTTCCAGTGTGGGATAAAAGTTTTTTGAAAGTGAAGCCACCACAGTACATTAAGGTACTGTTCTAATTGAGAGAAACAGTAGATTTAAAATATTTTAAATGCTGCAATGTTGCTTATTCATAGCAGGGAAAGTAAATAAAGAGAAAAAGGACAGATAAGTTGACCAGTTAATAATATAATCTCGTTGTTGTCTCACCCTCTCAACCATTCTCTCTCCTAAAAGCAGCCAGGTCATAAAAGCTAAAAACCTTTTTTAGAAAACTTAAAAAACTAAATGTATTAAGTCTGTAATGCACCACGATGTAAGCATACCACCTCCTTACTATACCTGTGAACTGTATTTGGCATTTCTACCAACTACAAACCATTCCCTCCCCCTCGCTATACAGGGTGGTTAAGAGGACACCAGCTCCACTTACACATGATATTAATTGTAACTGCTGATCATAAATGTGTTAGAATTAAACAGCAGACATGCTGGGGATTCCCTGCTGCCTGAAGAAAGTAAACCTGTATTTTTTGTCTGTAATAGAACTGCTTAGTGCTTTAACTCCTCCATTTTTTAAGAAATCTGCTTACCCTGGTGTTTTTGTTTTAAGTGGAAGTTGGACTTAAATTATCTAGGCTGCACATTTCACGTTTTTTCATTGGTTAATTGTCTCTTGAGTGATACTTAAATACATAGTGAATTTCTGATCCTTTGTCTTTTGCTGAAAATATTTCAAAATTGCAGAAACTAAAGCACTACTGGGGCTTCCCTGCTTGTGTTTTCGTCCACCATCCCCTTTGTTGATCTGTTTTTCAAACCTGGTGATTTTTAAGCTGCCCCTACTATAAATTGAGCTTAATAAACTCCTCCCTTTCTGCACTGTTGTTGATGTACTGAATTATTTATTTGCCTTACCTTTGCTTGTATTGAAAAAGTGCATTTTGTCACTTATTGTCTGTTCTACTGATTTACTTTATCAAAATTCATTATCTACATAGCTATTGGATAAAGTAGTGTATTTTTACACTCTAGCAGGCACTTGTTTTACATTAAGGTCAGTGGATTGTCCATTAGTGCACTAGAAGGTAGCCTGGTGTGTTTAGGCTGGTGAAACATTTGAGATTTCTGCATGTAGTTTTATTGGCTGAAGGGCTTATTAATCAGCTTATCTTGTTTTTAGTGGCTTTATACATTCTGTACAATTGAGTGGCTCTTGGCTTTTTATACAAAGTACCTTTATTTAATAATCACTCTTTTATAATCTGTTGAAAGTACATTGCTGTATCCGTATCTTTGTTTGTTTGTGGCAGCATTTTGAATTTTCCAAGTTTGTTTGTAGTAACATTTCACTCCAGGCATTCCTTTACTGTGCTTTTGCATTGGCAGTACTGGGATTGTTTGTCTGATGGTGGTAGGTGCTTGCCTAGTCTGTCGAAGTTGGGAAACACACAAAAGGGCACTACGTATTTGTTTGCACTTCTCCTATATACTGTGACTGTACTTCGGCAGTTTAAAAAAAATGTACTGTGTACTGCTACTTTAAGTAGTTAATTGCACTGTATTATATTGTTTCTATTAGTTGTAGGGCTGTTGTAGGTAGTTTGTCTGGTCTTGTCACACTTGAGCTCCACACCAGCTACTCTACATTAAGAATGTGTTTTTCTGCACCCTTGCGGCCGAAGTGTGCTGATCTACTGCATTTAACTGTTTTACTGCATTAATTGGTGCCTTTTTGACTGTTTTTTCCTGTCTGTTCCTTCTTCATTATCTGCACTTGTTTTGCACTGTAGTATTCTTAGACGCAAAGACTAGATTGAGACTTGCTGAATCTAGCCTGCTTTTTATACACTTGAACTCAAATCCAGCCATTTTACATTAAGTAGGGCTCCCCTACATCCCTGTGGCAGAAAAGTGTGGATATAGCCCTGTCTGAGCTGGGGATTCCTGGAGGAGGGATTATTGTGTAATTTCCTACTGGCAGACCAGTTTAAAACTGTTAAATTTCCCTGTATGTAAGCCTTGCATTTATGGGTAGCTGTGCACTGCACAACAGGGGTTAGCGGTGCCCTCTATAGAAGCAAACTCCCAGAAACTGTTTTTCCCCTAGATGTTTGTTGGTTGAACCCTCCCAAGCTTCCCTACTGTGCAGCAGGCAACTAGCTGTGCACTGCTGCACTGCGGGCAACTCAACTGAGCACTGAGCAGCATCACCGCACTCCTTCACCCCTAATCCTCAACAGAATAAGCCCCCTTGTTTGGATAGTCAAAATAGTCCTAGAGCAAAAGCTAATCCAACTTGCCCACCACCCAGCTAGTACTTATGGTTTTTCAACATTTCACCAGCTAGCCTGATTGACATGGGCAACCTAGGGCAATGTAGTAATTGCCAAATTGTATACTGACAACCACTTGCTCATAAAGCAAACAAATACAGTATGTGAGAGATCTAACTATATCAAGAAGCTGGAATCAATCCTCTCATGTTACAATAATCAAGACATCAAGCAGTTTTGTCAGCACACACTCTCCTCTCACATAAGACAAGGTCAAGTCACATAGACCCACCTATGCAGAGGTACTCACTAACAGCCAAGGACCAGAGACCGTCCAAGCGCAAACAGATCACACATAATGGAACATGAACAGACCCCACTTCACATAGCAATACACATGCAAGTGTCTCAACAAATAAGCTCCTAAGGTAAAACACCTCAAAACCTAATGTCCTGGTCATAGGTGATTCCACAGTCAGACACACAGATGTCCCCCTAACCAGGCTGGACAAGGAGAAAGTCATGGTTAGCTGCCTGTCAGGGGACAGGATCCATCAAATCACACATGCAATCAAGTCACTCAACAGCAGTTACCATTATGACTCTGTCATAGTACATGTTGGAGTGAATAGCTTGAGACGTACTTCTCTGGACTAAATGAAGAGAGACATGACTGATCTCTCAGATAATGTGTCACAAGCAGGTATGTCTTTAGCACTAAATAGCATTTTACCTTCACCCAGGATGATGCCACAGAAAATGATTGACTTCAACAATTGGCTTACATTCCAATCTCAATCCAAGGGGATCCAATATCTATCTGTCAGCCCGGGAAGACATGATTGACAGACCACACTACTTTGCTTCATCTGTCTCCCCTATGCTTTTGGATACTGGAAAAGATGCTTACCTCCTCCACAGTGCCTTTTTTAGGCAATGTCAAAACAAAAAAATTCCTGAAGTAAAGAAATAAACTCAAGAGAAACTCAAGGTTATGCTGATTAATGCTGGGAGCCTCAACAGAAAACAGCACTCCCTGGAAGCACTCCTCACATTGAAAGATGTTGACATTTGTGCAGTCACTGAGACTTGGTTCAAGGCTACAATGCCTGCCACACAGTCAGACCCCAAAATGAACATGAAAAAAACAAAGGTGGAAGAGTATCCATCTTCATTAAATCCAAATATACCTCAAGACTGGTTAAACAGTATGACTCTCCAGAGCTACTCCAGGTACAATTAAATATAGGTAAAACACCCTACCACAACTTCACTAACCACAGGTCCCCCACCATGAACCAAGAGAAACCCACCAACTATCTGGACTTGATAGAATCATTCCCTATACAGCCAGACACTTTGGTCATGGGAGATTTCAGCTATCCTTCTATAAATTGGACAACATACATGAGCAGAAATGCAATCACCCTGAGGTTACTGGACTTTGTTAATTCAAATGCTCTAGAACAGCTAGTCTGCACCCCTACAAGGGTCTCAATTGTCCTGGACATGGTACTCACCAACATGGGGGAATCACTGCATTACTGACCTGCTGTGTGTTGCCTTCCCTGGTGAGGTCAGACCATAAATCTATCTCATTTGAAGAAAAGATCAGATTGGATACCCCCAAAGAAGCAAACATACTAAAAAATTTCTCCAAAGCAAACTTTAGCCTACTAAGCGAGGGTATAAAAAGTTCCACCCCCCCCCTGCTAACACAGCCAACAATGACTCCTATGCAGTGGAGTACACCAATGCCCTGTATAGACATTCAAACAACTGTATAGACTTGGCTGTACCTGTCAGAATCTAAACCAGGTCCTACCAAAGTAACAGGCCACCCTGGTGGACCGCAAGAATAAATAGGTTATATAACAAAAGGAAGAAACCTTTATCCAAGAACAAGGGAACTTACTCACCAGAGGAAGAATACTCTCCCCAGCTTAAACAAGCAAATAAGATGGCTTGTAAGGTCCTATAAAGCCAATTACAAGGCTAAATTAGCATCTCTAGCTAAAGACAATCATAAGGCTTTCTTTATCTATGTTCGAAATCATGAAGGGAATGCCCAGCTATGTGCAGAACTGATTGTGGACAGTACTACTCACACAGAACTCAAAGAAATTGCCAACCTGCTGGCAGATAGATTTGGTGCAAATTTCACCCCCCTGTCCCCACCAGACACACCGTAAAGCATCCCTGTCACCAGTCTGCTACCTAACATCTCCAAAGAGCAGGTAATATCCGCCCCCTCCAAGGCCAAAAGCACTGCCTCCATGGGACCAGATAACATCCCAGGCTGATTACTAAAAAATCTAAAACAAGACTTAGCAGAACCACTTGGCACTCTTTTCAGCCATAGCCTAAGCATTGGCTTTGTTCGAGTGCAGTGGAGAACAGTATCAGTAATCCCCTTACACAAAGGGGGTCCATCAACTGAACCTGGGAACTATAGACCATATGCCTAACCAGCTTTATCTGCAAGGCCATAGAAAGAATCATCATGGACTTTATCAACAAGGACATAGGCAACCTCCAAACTCTTGATCCAACCCAGTTTGGCTTCAAGAATGTCACCAAAGTCCTAGATGAGGTCAAAGCAATACATACCGCCTATCTTGACTTAGCCAAGGCCTTCAACACAATCTCCCACTCAGGTATCATTGAGAAACTCTCCCAGCTGGGGATTAACCTATACATCAGTAGATGGATAAGAAACTTGCTCACTGACAGAATGCATACTGTCAAAGTTGTGGATTCCACCTCCACCAGTAGACCAGTTACCAGTGGTGTACTACTGGAATCTGTGCTGGGCGTGCTACTATTTGGAAATCTACTTCTTGGACGTCCAGGCAAAAGTAGATGGCCTATGGCTTACTAAGTTCACAGATGACTACAAACTAGGTGGAATCATTGAGTCCCCCAACAATGTTAACATATTACAAAAGGGGCTAATGCAGACTAATGATTGGTGCTTAAGTCATGGTCTAAAACTAAACACAAAAAAGTGCATCATTATCCCCTTTGGCAAAGAAGTCTCTCCTGCAAATTACATTATAGATAACACCCCAAGCTCAAACACAGTGGTGAGAGACTTGGGAGGACAGTTTGATAGCAATTTAACCTTTAATCACCATGTCTCCACAGTGATAAGGAAAGCCTTCTATGTTGCCCATCTCATAACTAAGGGCATCGCATCCAAGACTAAAGATGTTATAACTCCTTTATACTCGACCCTCATTAGACCACTAATTGAGTACAATACTCCCTTTTGCATGTACCTCACCAGACACCTGCAACGAGTGGAGAGACCATAGAGGTATCTAACCAAGAAAATCGAGGGCTTCCAAAACATGACCTACGCAGAAAGACTGAAGGTCCTGTCTCTGTTTTCCGTATCCTGCAGGCTGCTGAGAGGCAACCTGTGCCTGGCCTGCAGAGCGATCTCTCACCCTGCACTACTGGAAATGTTGCATGTCCACAAATCAAATGGGGAAGAGTCACTCTCTCCAGGGATCTCAACCTAGCTTGTGACATAATCAGAACATGTTGGAGAGACAGATATGTCAACCAGAGATTGCCATTCCTCTGGAATAAACTCCCACTTCACATGAAGCAGAGCTCCTCAATGACCCTATTTAAGTGCAACCTTGACAATTGGATGGGAGACTGCAAATTCACCCCGGGGGTGGCACCTATGTCCCTCATGGACAGGGGCAGTCAGTGCTAATCACTGATTCACTCTGCTAAAAATGACCATCTAACCATGGTCAACTAGGGAACAAGGGTATTATATGGTTAGGCTTGTTAAGGCCCTAGGGCCATTAGCCTAGTAACCTCCTATGAACTAATGAACATGTGCAATAACAGGAATTTCTTAAGTTATGCCATTCATTTTTGTGTGGGGGGTGTAAGTATACTAAAATAACATTCCATTTCAATTTATTAGCCCAGTAAACAAATTATAACTAAAATATCAAAAGAACTTATTCAATGCTCCAGTACAATTCTGAAAAGCTCTAACACAAAAGTGTTAATGTAGAATGACATGCTTATCTTTCAAATTTTCACTTAAAGACTCTTCAAGATATGAGGTATCTGTCATTCCTAATCAGCACTTCACGGGAGGGGAAAGTTTACTCAAAATCTAAACAGTAAAACATAATTTTACTCTGTGCCCTCATCTCTAAGATGATGCACGGAAACAAAAAATGTCTGCTACTTTTAAAAACTGCCTCAAGCCACTTTTTACATTTGTAGAAAGTGGCTGGCTACATGTTATACCAGCATACCTCTCAACTTCTGTTCCCAAGAAATCTGGACAGAGCCAAAATTAATTGGGGGCAAAGGCCTAAAATCAGGGACAATTTTTAAATAGTGCTCTAATTCACATACAAAAGGTAAATAGAGTGACAAGTTTTGCATCGACTTGCATTTTCTGAACAATACCAAATGTAACACTCTAATGTCTGGTATTAAGTACTGATTGTAATGCTCAGAGATTTACCAGAAAATCAAGACTTTTATGAGGGACATGGCAAAAATATGAGGCAAAATCAGGGATAGTCTGTAAAATTCTGGACAGTTGAGAGGTATGTATACCACACAAAGCAACCATTTCAGTACTGACAGCAGAAACATTTCCATAACAGCATTCAGAAATATCAGTACCGAGATCTTCATCTACAGATCGCACCCCCTAACATCTAGTGCCTGGGAAGCTGCCCCATTCCCTCCACCCTAGCTACACTTCTACCAAAGAGTAATAAGCATGAAAACAAGTCTTGGTCATTCTTGCCTGAATTTAACTGGTACAAAATCAAAATAAAATGTGAAAAGAGGACAGTAACCTTCCATTATATTGAATGGAGGCTACCCACTGCCAACTCCCTTCTGCCCCACAGCTGGAAGCAGAAAGCACAACTGTGTGAAGGACTCACTATAACAGAACATATGATTTTCTTCCTCTCATTTCAGTAATCGTTATTTGTTGGTATACCATCTGGCCAGTTCCCTTCATTTGGCTCAGACTTCACAAAGTAGTTATGTTATTTCTTGGTATCAGCTTTTATACTGTGTGGTTGACAGATGGCAGCAGACAGAGGAAGTATGAAAAGCAATGTCTCAAAAACAGTCAGCCTGACTTTGAGCTGAAAGTCAAAAATAAATGGAACTCCGACAATACTTAGAAGCTACAGAATAAACAACCCTCCAGGCTGGCAATGGTTCAATAGTACAAGTTTAGTAACTTTTCTAGATAAAAGGCTCTTGACCAGGCACTGAAAAGCTAGTACCAGTGTAACTATTACTAGGCAACTTAATCAGCAGAGAGGTTGTGCTGAATAGAAAGAGAGAAACAAATTTCCAGCAGCTTCATGCAGATTAAAGTAGACACAGCCACACTTTGTTTCTTTCCATTACAGACAAGCCCAAAAGCTGTAGAAAACCTCAATCCCTTATTCTGTAAGCCTTCTCAGATTCATGCAATAGCAAAAAAACAATAAAAACAGAAGACAAAAAAGGCTAAAGGCCAAAAATACAGAAAGGAATCAATCTACTATTACAGTCAGTACCTCATATAAATGTGCTATAGCTTTAATTATGTCTCTCAACTGTCCTTGTCTTTACCTTATATTTATGCCCTGTCCCTCTTTTTTTTTTTTTTTTTTTATTTTCTAGTAAATTACTGAGGATTAAGGTCAGTCGATGATGGCAGACATTAGATACTTCTTACTGTTATGCAGGTTGATGCAAAACATGTTGCTCTATTAACTTTTTTAAGCAAGCTGGAGTAATATTTAAAAACTGTCTCTAATTTGGGGCCTTTGCCCCCCAGTATTTCTGAGAGCTGTGGTTTTAATCCCTGTCTATTTTTCTGATGACTATTACATGTGGGCAGAATCCCAAGCTACAAATACAAATGGAAGGAGGAAGCACCTCCTTACACCTCAAGCAATTTAAGGAGCAAAGCTCACTCCAGCAATAAAGTCAAGTAATGTAGAAACCAGGTTACAATCTTATTTATTTATTTGTTTGTTTGTTTGTTTGTTTATTTTTATTTATTCATTTGAATACCTTATGAGTGAGATGGCCAAAGTATTCTTTTCAATCATGGCCTAGACCAAAAGCAGTAGAATATTAAAAATATACATTAGACATACTTTTAATATACATGAAAAGCAATCTGAAAATATTTAAAGAATGGTAGTTAAGCTTAAACATTAATTACTATGAAGAAGACTTACCAAACGACTCAAAATCTATAATATTTTCAGTATTCTTATACTATCACACTAATAAACCTAAACGGTGATGATGGAAAGAAATGAAACACACACACACACACACACACACACACACACATACATATATATATATATATATATATATATATATATATATATATATATATATATATATATATACACATATACAAATGTCGATATAGTTCTGTATAATAAATTATAAAATATGGTGTAGTAAACTTTTTTTTAATGCATATACTTTATTGTTCCATGAGAAGCTACATGCATAGGGAAAGAGACAAAAAAAAAACAAAGAAGATATGATTTCCCAGTATAATGTTACATCAAATATAAAAACCATATCTGATTCTAATACAACATGTCAAACTTAGCACACTTCCAAAGTTTCAATTTATAATTCAGTTTATGTAATATAATGATCCAATTATCTGAGATAATATTCTAGTTTTGAAAAATTAATGCAATCAGTGTAAAAATAACCTAATCCTTTCCCACATTGTGGGGGAAAAGCTTAACTGAATTTTCCAAATACCGAATAGTCAAAATTTGACATTGGTGGGTTGTGTTAATGCTAACTCAGCCACAACCCTAATTGAACTATCACCCTTGTCCAGAGGGGTTTTACCTTGGAAAATTCCCAAACCAAGTGGAAATATCCCACCACCTCACTTTGCTGTCCTAACTTTTCCCTAGATGCACATAATCAGCCAAGATAAGGTGCCAATTAAAAAGGAGTTTAATAAGCATGACTCTAGTCAGCTCGCCTTGCATGTCAGGTAAGAGTGTTTTAACACAATTTTCCCAGTCTCAGTGGGAGATATCGACTCTCAATCACCCCCACCACATTTCAATCTGACTCGCTGACAAGGCTCATCAACGAGGTGCAGAATATTTAAATAGTGGTCTTACTGATCCAAAGGAATACCCATTAATGCCATGATAGCGATGGCCATGAAAAAGGAACTTGCTGGAGAAAGTCTGACTATCCATCCTCCTAACAAGGAGTCTAGGACTTTGGATCGATTTGGGAAGCATGTTTATGCTTCAACGACCTTTGCTGTCTGGTCCTTGAATTATATGGGGCAGTTTACAAGACTACAGAGGGATTTGATCAAGGGGCAATCGGATACCCTTGAAGGAACAGTGGCTGAAGGTGTATGGGACAAAGTAACCTCTCAGCTAACAACCCTTAATGTAGTTTCTAACTCGTCCTTGAGGCTGATTGCTCATGCAGCTGAAGGGACTTCTAGAGCAGCAGGTTCAGGCATAGCCATTAGACGGCACTCCTGGATGCACTTGTATGACTTTGCTGAGCCATTCAAAGTGTCATTCATCAGCGCTCCATTGATGGATGTACCCTATTTGGTCCCAAGTTTAAAAACACTTTAGCCAGATGTGAAAAGGATGGTAAGAAACTTTCTGCCGTAGGCGTATGTTTCTCAGCTCCTCAGAGACCCTGCTCCAGGAACCAGAGAAGTGGAGACTAGGGTTTAAAAAATCCAAAGAACCTTTCCAGGATTCATGCGGCAAAGACTTCCCCAGGGCAGAGGGGGAAGTAACAGAAGATGCCACCCCAGAGGCAGAAATGGACAGAAAAACCAGGGGTCCAGAGAATCTTTCTCTGGTACTTCTACCAGCACCCCTGAGCGGGTGCCTGATTGCTACCCTCTGGAGGCAGTTGGGGGAGTACTACTCTCTCTGTACCAATCTGCCCGGCAAACATTAACTGCAGGCAGACTGTTTCAGGGAATAATATCCAGAGGTTACAAAATACCACTGTCCATTTCCCCATCATCCCAGAAGAGACTACCAGGTGTGTACCACCCAGTCACACAGAAGCAGCAGATTTAGAGATTCTAAGACCGCTAGACAAGTCATCCCAAAAGTCCCACCAGACCAAACAGGATCCGGGTTTTACTTAAGGTTCTTTTTTGTGGCCAAAAAACAGGGGACTGGAGACCCATCTTGGATCTCAGTTCAAGAAGGCTATTCAGCAAACCAAATTTTGGATGGTCTCTGTACAGTCGATACTTTCATTCTTGGAAAAAGGCAATTGGATGCACTTTCTAGACTTTCAGGATGCTTATTACCATATAAAAATGGACAAAAGCTCCTGGAGAACAAAAGATGATGGAGGTATCTGCGCTTCCGGTTGGGAGCCAGTCGTTTTGCAATTCGGAATGCTGCCCTTTAGACTCGCCACAGCCCCCCAGGGTGTTCACCAAATTCATGGCAATAGTAGCAGCTCATCTCAGACTGCTAGGATTTTGAGTATTTCCTTACTCCTCAACTAGTTCCTTACAGCTACTACCAGGTGTCAGAATGGGCAAGAGACTACACTCTACACCTCTGTATATCTCTAGGTATAACCATAAATTTCGAGAAATCAAGCTTGCAACTTGCTCAGCAATTGGAATTTATCGGAGCCCATTTAAACACACTCAAGAATTGCCTCACTCCCTCCAGAAAGACTTCAGTGCATCAGATCACCAGTCAGACGAATTCTGTGAAACAAAAGGGTTCCAGCAAGACTAGTCCTACAAACTTTAGGCTCCATGGCAGCATCAATAATTCCTGTTCCCCTAGCAAGGTATCGCATGCAAATTTTGCAGTGGCTACTTGCCTCACAATGGTCTCTGATGCACCTACCAATGTCTCACTTAATCCTGTTTACCAATCGCTACAAACAGGATCTCCCAAGGTGGCTCCACTTCAATCATATTCTCCCGGTCGGCCATTCATTCTTCCCCAGCCCCAAGCCATAGTGACCAGACTCTTCCCTTAAGGGTGTGGGGGGCATTATCTGAGAACAGTCCAAGGCATGTGGTCCCAATTAGAGGCCAACTTGCACATCAGTGTTCTAGAGATGAGGGCAGTGCTGTTAGCATTGCAAGCATTCCAAGACATCCTTCCTCTAGGGACAGCAGCTATTCAGGTGGACAACATGTCAGTAGTTTGATACATCTACAAACGCGGGGGAACCAAATCTTCCCCATTGTGTCAAAGCCTTCAGTGTTTGGCAATGGGGAATTTCTTCCAACTGCTTTTTTGCTGTTAGCATTGCAAGCATTCCAAGACATCCTTCCTCTAGGGACAGCAGCTATTCAGGTGGGCAACATGTCAGTAGTTTGATACATCTACAAATGAGGGGGAACCAAATCTTACCCATTGTGTCGAAGCCTTCAGTGTTTGGCAATGGGGAATTTCTTCCAACCGCTTTTTTACAGTAACTCATATCCTGGGGAGCTCCAAAGTGATAGTGGACAAACTGAGCAGAACCATCTTCATGCCTCATGAGTGGTCTCTCAATTCTGTGGTGGCAAAGGAAATTTTTCGTCACTGGTGCCAACCTTGCTGCAATCTTATGTCCCACCTGAACAAGTGCAGCAGTTACTTTGCCCTAATCCCCCCTCCGGGGGAGTCACACAGAGATGCTCTTCTCCACAGTTGGCCCCCCGGGTCTCCTCTATACCTTTCCCCCAACTCCACTGATATCCCAGTTTCTAAAGAAAGCCAGAAGGTCGGAGAACTCTGTAATTCTCATTGCCCCCTTCTAGCCTCGATCAAGTTTGGTTTCCCTTCCTTTGCTTTCATCTGCTTTGGAAACTATGGGATGTTCTTCGTGTCTCACTGTTGCAATCATCACATTTGGGTTATCCTGCCAGGGGTAGCCCTCAGTCGGCCCGAATACCAGAGGCTTAGTATTTGTGCATTGGTTGCTGTCACTCCAGGACTGACGGCAGGTCATCAGTGGTATAAAATCAGGCAGCCAACGCCATTACATCAGTCTTTCTTGCCGATGACCCTGAAGTAGAAGCAGTTTGCACGAGTGCTGGTCGGCCGCTACCTGAGTTTGTTTCCAAATTGAAGTTGAAGGCTTCTAAAGCCAAGTACCCTGTTGGGGATCCTTTTTTCTTGCTCTGATGTCAGAAAAAGTTACCGATTGTCTCGCCTGTGGAAAGCAAATACCACACCGAGACTTCCATTCTTACTGTATCACCTGTTTAGGCCCAGACCACAACGTCCCTCGCTGTCTCTTTTTGTGCTTTGTTCAATGCCAGAACTATACGTCATCAGACCCTTATTGTAGCTAGATTTTTTTCGCTCTCAGTCCTCTAATTCCGATATGGCTTCGGTAAGCCATCCGACTACCGATCTTCTGAAAAAATGTAACGATAAAGACAGACACCGCACAGATCCAAAACTGCCGACAACGCTTCTGCTAAGCTAGTCATCAGCTCTCCCGTCCTCAGTGAGGCACTTTCACAGCCCCTGATGCCCGCTTCTGTGGATTTGCATGCCGCTACTGAGACCCTTTAGGAGTCCGGTATGCTGCGAGACTCTTCGACTAAGGATCCTGCGGATGTCTCTACCTTGGATAGATCTGGAGCCGCTGAACAGGCACTGGCTTCCGAGGAAGTACTTCGCAGTACCGATACTTGACACAGACTTCTTTCACGTCTTCAGTTCTTTCTAAAACTACCGAGTTTCTAAGGCCCAGGATATGAACTAAGCCCAAAAAACCAACGACCCAAGCTCAGGCACCTGCTTCCTTGCCTCAGTCTCAAATACTTAAAATGGTGGAAGACATTATTATGCTTATTAGGGGAAGCCAGGCTACCCCTTCCAAAAGAAAGAGACTTGTCCCCAGTAGTTTTATCTGAACAGGAGTCCGATGACTCTTACACTTCTGAATAAGAAGACATGCAATCCCTCTCTCTGCTTATGAGGATTCTGATGCAGAGAAATCCATTCCTTCTGCCTCTCCACCTGAGGACTTTTCATTTGGGGAAACCCTTCATACTTTAAGAGAGCATTTCCAATGGGAATGTTAAGACTATCCTCAGTCAAAAAAGAGACTCCGGGAATTCTTAGATTTACCACAGCACAGACCTTTGGCCATTACTCCTGTCCTGGATGTTGTGGATGACGTTTTTATGGAATCCAGTTTGACTCCTGACACCCTTCTTCAGCTCCCAGGAAACCTGACAGGTACTACAGAATCCCTGACTCTCACATTCCTTTTCAAAAATCCTGCTGCTAACCCAGAGGTCATTTCTCAAGGACCTAAAGGAATTAAATCAACCTCAGCTAAGAATCCCACCCCCTCAGACAGGGATTCCCGAGCTTTAGAAAGGGGTAAAAAAAAGTATACACCTTTGCTAGTCTTGCTACTAGAGCATTAAATTGTCAGTTCCACATGCTGAAATATCAGCAGCATACCATGGAACTCTTCAAACAAAAAATGTCTTCCTTTCCTGCTTGTGCAAAAAAAGAATTACAAGAGCTAATGCATTCTGCAGGTCATGTTACTAAGCACACCTTGCAATGTGGCTTTGATGCCCTAGAAGCATCTTGCAGGGCAGCAGTCACTGTTCTGTCCTTAGAAGGCATGCTTGGCTTAAGGAACAGACCTTGCCAGACCATGTCAAATCCAAATTATTGGACGCACCATTGAACAAAGTTTATTTGGCACCAAGGCAGAAGAGGTCTTAAAAAAGATGGAAGAAAAAAGCTAAATCTATGCAGACTTCTTACAGGTCCAGCCACTGAGGTTCAGTAGGCATTGCCCCTCCAAGTACTGGTCCTTTCTTACCCCCTCCAGGCCAGCTCAACCCAGACCCAGGAGAAGCAGACCCCCCAGACAGCAGCCCCAAGGAATGCAGAGATCTAAGCAATGGAGTTCCTCCTCTTCAAAAACAGGGAGTGCAAAGCCACCCGCTTATGGTAAGAACTCACAATGACTTTATACCTCCACCCCTTACCTCTGCCCACCTGCTTGTGCCCATAGGAGGAAACTCTCCTTCCATGCAAACAACTGGGCCTCTATTACCAACGACCGATACGTTCTCAACATAGTGTCCCAGGGATACAAATTTTATTTCCACACTGTGCCAACCCCAAAAGGGTTCCCAGATCTTCCTCCAAACCAGTGGACAGAGACCAAAAAGAAAGTCCTTTTCCCTGCTCTCCTTGAGGGCAATACAGCATGTTCCTGCAGAACAGATAGGCCAAGGATTCTATTCCAGACTCTTCCTGGTACCCAGAAAAGAGGGTACCTGGCACCCAATCCTCAATCTATCCATTCTAAACATGTTTCTGGTGATACCAAAATTCAAAATGCTCACCCTCCAGCAGCTTCTTCCTATGCTTTCCAAGGATACTTGGTTAGCCACCCTAGATGTAAAAGAGGCCTACCTACACATCCAATCAGGGAATCTTGCAGGAAATGTCTACATTTCAGGGGAGGATCTATGCACTTTCAGTTCTCTGTGCTTCCCTTTGGCTTATCCACTGCTCCCAGAGTTTTCACAAAATGCCTAGCTCCTGTCATTGCTTTTTGCAGACAAAGAAATATTTAAATTTGCCCCTACTTAGACAATTGCCTGATTCAGGCAGAAAGTCAGGAAAAACTGTTACAGCACCTGACCTTTGTAATGGACCTACCGACCTCCCTGGGGTTATACTTTCAACGAAAAGAAATCAAAACTAGTCCACACATACAAAATTGTATTCCTGGGAGCAAGCCTGGACACAGCATCCCAGATGGCATTCCTTACTCCAGAAAAACAAGCCTACCTGACAGGCTACTTCTCTTAACTAGCCACCAGAACCCAGTTATCTGCAAGGAAAATCCTGCAAGCTCTGGGGTTCATGGCCTCCTGCATGCTACTCATTCCATATGCCAGACTGCATATGAGGGAACTACAGTGGTACCTAAAAAGCCTTTGGTGTCAACACTCTCAAGACCTGGAAACTGTCATACCAATGATACCTTGTCTAAGGAAAGATCTTCTTTGGTGGGCAGCAGCATGCAACCACAACAAGGGACTTCTCACAACCCCATGCCGCCCAGACCCTCACCACAGATGCATCAGACTATGCCTGGGGTGCACACCTGGACAGCAGGTGCATTCAGGGCCATTGGAGCCCAAATCAAATACATTTGCACATCAACCAGAAAGAGATGCTAGCTGTTCAGCACACCCTGACAGCTTTCAGACCCCTACTCTCCCCAGGGCCTCTACTGATCAAAACAGACAACACCACAGTGATGTAGTATATTAACAAGCAGGGAGGGACTCGCTCTATCCTCTCTGCAGGCTTACTATGACCTTCTGGCACACAGCCTCAACCATGCAACTACACCTGCTAGCACAATTCTTGCCAAGCTCCCTAAACTCTCTGGCAGACAACTTAAGCAGAAACCTGCTAGACCCACATGAGTGGCAGCTAGACCACAGAACCTTCACTCTTGTAACCCAGAAATGGGGCACCCCGAAGGTGGACCTATTTGTCTCCCACTCCAGCCATCCGCTCAGCAAATTCTGCACCAGAGAACCTCACAGCAAGGCCTGGAAAGTGGATGCTCTATCCTTCCAGTGGGTAAACCTGTCTGTCTATGCATTTCCCCCTCTACCACTCATTTCAAGGGTACTGTTCAAAATAAGGGAGGAAAAACTGAGGGCAATCCTGATTGCCCCAGACTGGCCATGCCAGCACTGGTACCCCCTCTGCTGCGCACCCTGTCACCCCTGCCACCATGGCACCTACCTCAGATCCCAACACTCCTGACCCAGAGGAATAGAGAATTCATGCATCCCCAATTGCAGACCCTCAACCTGGCAGCCTGGCTTATTCCCTGACCTCTCCTCAAGCTGCGAGCCTAAGCAAACCTGTCCTAGATGTTGTACGTGAGGCCAGATGCCCCAGCACTAGAAAATCCTATGCTGGCATGTGGAAAAGGTTTTGCACCCGGATCCAGGTCAAGTGAGCTGGAATGGCACAGCCCTCCCTGTCTCTCACCCTAGATTACCTAGCAGACCTACTACACAGGGGGTCTATCCTTCTCTTCTATTAAAATTCATGCCTCTGCCATATCTGCTCATTACAGTACAGAGCCACCTCTCTTCTCACACCCTCTCAAACCATTCCTAAGTGGAGCTAACAACTTAAGGCCATCCAGAAGACCTCTTGCCCCAGCTTGGGATCTTAACTTTGTGTTGGAAAAGATCACCCTACCCCCATTTGAAACTGCAGCTTCAGCAGAGTTAAAATTCATCTCTTGGAAGACAGCCTTCCTTCTGGCCATCACTTCAGCTAGAAGAGTATGAGCTACAAGCACTCATGGCTGTAGAGCCCTTCATCATTTTTCACGCTGACAGGGTCTCCCTCAGGACTAACCCAACGTTCATGCCTAAAGTGGTGTCCAGTGTGTCTTTCAACCAATCTATTCATTTACCCACATTTTCCCTAACCCACAAAACAAGAGGGAAAGGATTCTGCATTCTCTAGATGTGCACAGACAGCTCAGATTCTTTCTAGACAGGACTAAATCTGTTAGAAAAACTGATCAATTGCTAGTCAGCTTCACAGCAGGGGCATAGGGCAAGACCATATCCAAACAAGCATTCTCCAAATGGATAGCACACTGCATCCATTTCTGCTACAAACAGCATGGGAAACCACCTCCAAAGGGGTCAGGACACATTCCACCCGGGCAACCTCCACCTCTGCAGCTTTTCTCAGAGGGGTCCCCACCAGGGACATCCTGGAGGCTACAACATGGACATCTGTTCATACCTTCACCAAGCATTGCCACCTGCCTATCTTCTCCAAATCCAGGGCAGGCTTTGCCACTGCAGTCTTGCAGGGCATCCTAGCCAGCGCCCCCAGTCTTCTTGACTGCCTCCAACCTTTTCTTCAGCTTTGGGAATCAACCCAAATGTGAAGACTGCAACAGTGAATACACACTAACATCTACATTTATTGTAAGTGTACACAACCGTACTTTCTGGACCCAGCTCCAGATGTGCTGTCTCATTCGGAGGGCATGGCTCATCCGAATCTCCAACATCTCAAGCTCACTGCATGGCTTCTCCAGTTCCCATGATTTCCAGGCATACTTCCCTTTCTTCTCCTGTCCGACAAATTGTCATTCAAAACAAACCTTCTACTAGGAAGCTGTATCGAAGTAAATGGGAAAAATGTGGTAACTGGGCCCTTGACAATGGACTAAAAACTCTTGTACCAGTCTATTCATATTTTTAGCTATGTCTGTTTTCTCTGCTTCAGCTAAAGTTCACCTAGCGGCAGTTTCCAACCTTCGTATAGGTCTTAATGGTGCATTTCTAATGTCACACAAACTTTGTAAAGCATTCTTAAAGGGTCGCCTAATGTTAAGATCTCCATTCAAGCAACCCATTCCTCCTTGGAATCTAACTTTAGTTCTTCAGGCCCTAATTATGAACCCATGAACCCTTTCGAACCATCAGCGACTTGTGACTTCAAAAAAAATTTTTTTTTTTTTTTACCTAAGGTTGTCTTTAACCAAACTCTTCAACTGCCAGTGCTCTTCCCTAATTTTTCTAATAAAGGGGAATAGGGAATATGCCCTTCACTGACATCCACAGACAATTATGATTCTATCTTCACAGAACAAAGGATTTTAGAAAGTCTGACCAATTACGGATGGCGCAGTGGTTGCATTGTTAGCTCACAGCAAGAGGTTCTCCAGTTCGATTCTCTGCTGGAGTGCCTTCTGTGCAGAGTCTGCATGTCCTCCCTGCGTCCGTGAGGGTTTCCTCTGGGTGCTCCGGTTTCCTCCCACATTACAAAGACATGCATCTGGAGCGTTTCTCCCTGGGCCTCTGCTGAAAATTTACTTTGTTCCAAGTCTGACTTTCCCGGTAAACAAATGTTAAAATAAAAATTTGTGGCATTCTCCTCTCTCTTATAGGTTCATAGGTTCATACTAGGCTATCTGCCCTAGGGCATTTATAAGCCTAGCCAGAATGTGTTTGGCTTTCGCCACCCATTTTAAATTTATTTTACTATGCCCTTTTTCAAGGTTAGTATACTGTGCCTCTGTCTAACAGTGACACAGAAGTGATACCCGGGGTAAACCTACGATCTCCCACCCACTCATCAAGATTCCTCTTGAAGAGAGTCAATGAGGGACTCTGCCTAACCTGGACTGGGATTTTATTCCAGAGTGAAGGGAGCCTCTGGGTTATGAATCTGTCCCTCCAGCATGTCCTATTTATTTCAGTGCTGAGGTTCAAGTCTCTCGAGCGTGGCTCGATGGGATTTGGATTTTCTGAGGTGCAGCATGTCCATTAATTCCGGGTTGGACATGGCTTTATACGTCAGGCACAGATCGCCTCTGAACAGGTGGTATGCCACTGAGTAGAGCTGGAGTTTCTTTAACCGGGCAGCATATGGCATCTGTTTGAGCCCTTTGATCCTCTTGGTGAGGTACTTTTGGGGTCTTTCCAGTTGCTGCAGGTGTCTGGTAAGGTACATCCCAAAGGGGCATTGTACTCAATTATGGGCCTGATGAGGGATGAGTAAAGAGGCACGATGACCTCCCTGATCTAGATGTGAATCCCTTCATGATTAGGTGGGCTATAGAAAATGTTTTTCTAACCACTTTGGCCACGTGGTTGTCAAATGAGAGATTGCTATCAACTTGGGTCCCCAGGTCCCTAATTACTTCTTCTGTACTTAATGGATTACCACCTATGTGGTAATTTGTGGGCACTTTGTTTTTGCCAAAGGGGATGACTATACACTTTTTGGCATTTAGCTTGAGGCCATGGCTCTGGCACCAGTTGTCTATTTCTATGAGGCCCTTTTGGAGGATGCTTGTGTTGGCTGGAGAGTCGATTATGGCGCCCAGTTTGCAGTCATCTGCAAACTTGGTCAGCCACAGTCCTTCCGTGTTGGCCTGTACCTCTGAGAAATATATACCGAACAAGAGAGGTCCCAGGACTGAGCCTTGTGGGACACCACTTGTAACTGGTTTGGAGTCTGACATGGCTCCAGCAATTCTAACCATGTGGGTTCTGTCCTTGAGCCAGTTTGCAATCCATCTAGTGACATAGGGGTTTATATTTAAGCTGGTGAGCTTATCTATAATGCCCGAGTGGGGTATTGTATCGAAGGCTTTTGCGAGGTCCAGGTAGGCTGTGTGGACCACCTTCCCCTCGTCAATGGCCTTAGTGACTGTTTCAATGAAATCAATGAGGTTTAAGAGGCAGGATCTGCCCTTAACAAAGCCGAACTGGGTAGGATCTGTAGGTCCCCAATATCTTTATTTATGAGGTCCATGATGATCCTTTCCATAGCTTTGCAGACCAAGCTAGTCAGGCTTATGGGGCGATAGTTTCCAGGATCCGTTGAGGCACCACCTTTATGGAGAGGGACCACTGTTGCTGTACGCTACTCTTTGGGCACATATCCTGTAGTAAGGCTGAGATTGAACAGTAGTTTTATGTTTGGGTTTAGCTCTTCTTGGAGTTCATGTAGGACGCAGCCCGGGACACCGTCTGGTCCCATTGATGCTGTGGTTTTTGCTTTGGAGAGTGCGGCTCTTACCTGAACATCTGAGATGTCAGGGGGACAGCACTCTGCTGGGATAGATATTTGCCCTTTTGGTGGGGGTTTGCTGAACCTGTCAGCTAGGATGTTGGCAATGTCTGTGGGTTCAGTGTATTTTTTTGTCATTTTGGACTAATTCTGAGCATATCTGGGAATTACCACCCAGGTTCCTAACATAACTAAAGAAAGCCTTGTGATTATCCTTAGTGTCCTGTGCAATTTTTCTCTCGAAGCTGGCCTTAGACAATTTTATGAGTGCCCGTAGTTTTTTGCTAATACTGATCAGTGATGCCTTCCCTTTTTGGGATTTTGCTCTATCATTTAGTAGCTTCCTCCTTCTATCGTATAGTTTGTTTATGGCTGGGGTCCACCAGACAGGACGTCTGCCTTTGGAGGATTGGGTCTTGGTTTTATTTGGGATCGCATGATCCATGCATTCCTGAAGGTGTTCGTAGAATACGTTTACAAAGGATTCTGCGGTCTGGGCCGTATTTTCCTCAGGCCTGGGGGCTTTGAAGGATTCCACCTCGGTTTTGAGGAGTGTGAAATTTACTTTAGAGAAGTTTTTCACTGTGGTTTTCTGGGCAGGGGGTGGGGTCGGGATGTGAATATCCAGTGAGATTAGTTTATGGTCTGATCTTACCAGTGAGGGATACACTTCTGGTCTGGAGCATAGAGTCCCCATGTTGGTGATGATCAGGTCCAGTATGTTTTCCCCTCTTGTGGGAGTGGTAACAAGTTGTTCCATAGCATTTGAGTTTATAAATTCTAGGAACCTTTGGGCTAGGGTGTTGGAGCTAGAGTAATGCTCCCAGTCTATGCTTGGGTAGTTGAAGTTGCCCAATATAATGGTGTTTGTAGAGACCTTCATATTTTCCAGTGTTCTCAGAAAGGCCGAGTGGGGTTCCTGGGTTTGGGAGGGTGGTCTGTAGCAGGCTATAAACTGGAAGGCAGTTGTTTAGGCAATCCAGTTTCAAAGGTTACCTTGGCCAAATGGTTTAGAGACTCCATAACTTTCATCTGTCATTCTTGAGGACTCCCAACTTTCACATCCAGTTAAAGCCCATTCCGCAAGAATGATAACTTTTTTCATGCACAGCAGCCACTTGGTCTTCTCATACCTTTATCGCTCATTACAAATTGGATCAGGTATTGAGGGGACAGGCATCATTCAACTTGATGGTGCTTGGGAATATTCTTCCTTGAGACCTCCCAAGAATAAAGTAGCTGGGAAGTCTTTCCCACAGTTAAGGATTAAGTGAAGATTGACTATATCCAATAAAGAAGTTTTCTTACCATAACGTTCCATCTGTGTTGTCAATATTCACTCATCCTTGACATCCCCAACCTGAGACTTAGTGGACCGGATTTTCCATGGCTAGCTTCATGTGAGGGACACACATCTGGTTTTTGACTATTATATCTTATTATTTTGACTAATTTCTGCTCATCTGTCTATCACTGTGTTGGGAAAACTCTATCTGAGATAATTTTGAGAGTAACATTATGGGTAGAGCCTGGCTCGAGTTTGGACGGCGCGTGCTGGAATGAACGGCAGTTGGTTCTGAGGCTCGGAAACAATCCCACTGTCAAGCATTAGTGAAATCGACAACGCAGATGTAGCATTTTGGTAAAACATAGCTTATTTTTTTGGCTCAAGTCTGAGAGAAAGTGGAAGTGCTTTGGGTGGATGTCTGATACTTTATAGAGAGACTAACACAGCCTGTTCTATTTAGGTGAGGAACATGACATAGTCATGCTTCAACTTTTTGGCTTTCAAACTTAAGACCCTTAGGAGACAGATTAGTTCCCCTCAAGCTCAGTCAAGATCAAACCGCTTAAAGTCCTTAAGCGACCTCCTAAGGAGTCTGTTGCTGGTACCTCTGGCATCCCTTTCAGTTGCCAAAAAAAGGGAAATAGATGGAGGGGGCTCAGTGAGGGTTGGATAAGAGGGGGTTCAGTGAGGGCTGGATAAGAGAATGTTGAATGCAAAGTACGACTATGCTGTGGCCATGTTAGAGCCTTCTGACCATTCACTGGTGCTTCCAACCCCTCTGGTGTTGCTCTTCAAGTAGCTACTAAGTCAAGAGTGCAGCACGCCCTCAAGGATCAGACATACATCCAAGGTACACAAGGGAGAACAGAGTGATAGATTCTGAAGGGGGTGTAAAATTCCTGCAGGTAATGGTTACTAACTAGATGTTTGGCATCCTGAAGTGTCTAGAGCTGCAGCAGCTGAAGCCTAGTACCAACCTATGAACCTATGAACCTATAATTTAATCTGTTTATCTGATGTAGTAAAGCATGCTTGCATAAGTCATACCCAGATCATAGATGTGATTCCTAACTTAACACATCCCTCATGTGAAATTATTGCCACCATAGAAACCCATCCTGTTGAAACTGTGCCATCAATGCCAGAACTGGGATGATAGTTAACCTGCTGACTCCAGAAATCCTTTATCCAGAGATTCCCCACTTGGATTCAATAGTTCACCATAATGGATTAATAAATTAGCACATTACACCACAGCCCTAGGCTTAGAAACAGGAAATAAGATTTTCTATTCTTCCTCCCTGGCCAATTCTCAAGCAAGTGCTCCATACCCCTCAGATGCCAGACCTTAAAGGCTGGATTAATTTTTTGAACTGGGTATGAAAGTTGCTTAGCTACCAACTCTGCGATAACCCATACTGGCCTGGATGAGAGGCATGTCCTGTTGTAAAATCATGCTATAAATCCCACTCCTTAAGCAAACATATTAAGCAAACCAAAACCTCCATACTTATTATGGATAAACATCCTTTATAGGCCAATCCTGGAGGGGTTGGTCTTTCCCCTCCCAGATAAATGTGTCTTTGGCAGGTTCCTAGAACTTGGAGAAAGTTAGCAAGGGGAGAGAAAGTGTCTTAACAGCATATACAATTTTTGGCAGGATGAATAGTTTGGCAACTTGAATCTTACTTAGGAAAGGAAGGGTGAGCCTCTTGTAAATACTCAATTTGTCCTGGACAAATTTCACGAATGTACTACCATTCAAATTCATCATTCTATAGGCATCCAAATACACTGTTATCCCTAATATGCGCACTGAGCTACAATTTTCAGGGGTATCTGAGTTTGGTTTCTTAGATGGGTTAAGGGCTTTTTGGAAAGTGGAAAGATCACAGATTTTCCCAAATTAATGTTAAGGCGTGTCATGATAGCCATATTCCGTAGTGATGATAACATTTAATTAACCTCCACACCTGGACTACTGAGCAATATAACACAGTCATCTGCAAACTAGGAGGAGAAATGAACCTCTAAACCCTGAACTGGGATACCAAAGTGCCCATGATCTTTTAAAAGTTGCTGCTTGACAGCATATACCACAAACACAACATGCAGGGGGAAAGTGGGCAGTCCTGCTTAGTACCCCTCTTAAGATCAATCCATGGCAATAAACGTCCATTAGAATAGATATGCCAAGGGGGTTATATATAAAAGTTTACATCAATATATACTATTTCTCCAAAATCCCATTGTAGATGTAACCAGTCACATGAAAGTCCAATTAACACTCAAAGGCCTTGTAAAAATCGATTCTCCTGGATTTATTTCATTAGTTTGTGGTTCGTGATACAGTTTTATACATATATATATATATATATATATATATATATATATATATATATATATATATATATATATATACACACACACACACACACACACACACATATATATATATATATATATATATATATATAGAGAGAGAGAGAGAGAGAGTGTGTGTTTGTGTGTGTGTGTGTGTGTGTGTGTGTGTGTGTGTGTGTGTGTGTGTGTGTGTGTGTGTGTGTGTGTGTATGTGTATGCAGGAGGTAAGCCTTCTGATCTGTAATAGGTGAGTTGGAAACAATAAGTATGATCACTTTACCAGAGAAACACTGTTGAATACATTACATGCTACTGATCACATGATGAGAAGCAAGGGAGTATTAGCATGTTAATGATAGCCATTATGTAGACAAATAAAATCAAACATGGTGGCATGGTTTAGAAGGGTATAAAATTACTGCAATGAGCTGCAGTGATCACCTATTCTGAACACCATCACTTCTCGATCTATAAAGGTATTGTGTATAAGAAACTAGGAGTAACACCTGCAGTACTTAGTCAGCATGTGCTAATAGTGACTCTTTCAGTGACAATCTTCACTAATGCATGTTTCTAATCTCCAAGTCACAGAAGAGTCTGCTAGATACTGAAATTCCATCACATCCACAACTTGACATTGTCATCTACTATTGATTGGACACAGACATTATACTGAGGTTAATAAATCAGAATCAAGGGGTATATGTGGACTGACTATCCCAATGGACACAAAGGTTTACGTAACAGTAATTATAAGTTATGCACTCACCATAACTAGGCAGCTGTGTTGTCCATTTTCATCCCTCCTCAACACAAGGGTTTGGATGCGACCATCAGATCTGACTTGGCCCCATACTCTAGACTTTGGAACCAACTCTCAAGCTTCTTCCTCTACCCATAATACCCTTGTCCATCATCAATAACACATATTGAGTTTGTTGCCATAAAGTCCCTACAAACAGATAGAAAGTGAGTGATCTGAGAGAACAGCACTCAAACCCAAACTATAAGTTCCAATAAACAGTTTCATAGGTCCCTCCCAAAGATTTAAGCATGGGGAAGGATGGGAGGGAAGCTGAGGAAGAATGAAAATGGAAAACAGAGATGCCTAATTATGATGAGTACATAATTTACAAATCTGATGTTGTGCTTTTCACTCTTCCTCAACACGTGGGACAGAGTCCATATCTATGTTGACCTTGGGTGGCCCTCATGGAAGGATATTCTGAAGTACCACAGAGTCAAGGGCACCTCTGCTTCTGGATATTAGATCCAGTTTATAATGAGTATCAAAGGTATGTGCACTGGACCATGTGGCTGTTGCACAAATTATATTGACAGATGTTCTTGAACAAAAGGCAGATGAAGTAGCCCTAGATCTACTTGAGTGAGCTTTGGGTGGTTTAGGTAGAGAAATGCTTTGCTGTGGATAGATCAAAACTACAATCTGTGATCCATTTAGCTAGAATAACTTTAGAAACTGCATAACTCAGTATTTCTGAAGAGAAGGAAACAAATAGCTGATCTGATTTTCTGAATTATTTTGTCCTGTATAAATAAAAATGTAACTGTCTGTGTACATTTAGAAGATGTAGCATGTACTCACCTTTATTTGAAATTTTTGGAAAGAAGACCAGTAAGTGACTGGACTGGTTAATGTTTGATCCAGAAGCTACTTTAGGTAAAAAAAGAAGGGCTATTTCATAAAGAAACAATGTCTTTATGGAAGACAATGTAGGGAATATTTGATAAAAGAACCTGGAGTTCAGAAATTCTTCTTGCAAAGACTATTTTCCATGAAAGAAATTTTAAGTAATTTTTTGGTGAAGGTTCAAAGGGTTTTGGAGTTAGGCCTTGTTGCATGACTGTCGGATACCAGGGAGGTAAAGGATCCTTTACTGGTGGCCTGGGGAGAAGAATTCCTTTAAGAAATGCTTTATATAACTTGGAAGAGGCCAATGAATAATTTCTTTCTCCTGTGTGAAAATTAGAAATGGTAGCCATTGCATTTTAATTGTAGAAAAACAAGCTCCTTCTTTAAACAGATCAGTCAAAAATTCAAGGATAGCAGAAACTGGGATGGAAAACAGGTCAACATCATTTTTCATAGGTTCATAGATTAGTACTAGGCTAACTGCCCTTGCGAGCCATTTTAAGCCTAGCCAATTATTCCCTTTGAGACTCAAACCCTGCATCCTGTGTTTGTAAAACAAATACCTTAACCATTAGGCTACCCTCCCAACCTATAAAAAAATGTGTTACAACCATGCATGTCACTGGCAAGTGTTGAACCCAGGACCCTATGCACTACAGTCACAGCAACATACCACTATGCCAAATCAGCAGTTTTCCCAAAGGGAGAAACTTTTCTACTTACTCTTATAAACCTTCTTGGTAGACTCTTTTTGCAAGGATAATATTATGGTACGTACTGAGGAAGAAAGCCTGGGCTGTCCAACCAACACTGGAAGTGAAGAAACCATGTGTTTAGTTTGAGGGTCTGAATATTGGGATGGCTCATACCTGAAGGGTGTGAGAGGAGATCTAGAAAAGGTTCCAGTATCCATGAAGGATAATGAAGATGACACCATAGGAAGGGGAACCACACTTGTCGAGACCAATAGGGGCCAACAAGGATGACTGAGCTCTTCAACTGGGTTGTTTTCTGTAGGAATT
The DNA here is from genome assembly GCF_019279795.1 of Protopterus annectens. Classification (NCBI taxonomy): domain Eukaryota; kingdom Metazoa; phylum Chordata; order Ceratodontiformes; family Protopteridae; genus Protopterus; species Protopterus annectens. The sequence continues at coordinate 1,007,998,422 of NC_056746.1, read as the reverse complement.
TTGGAATCAAGGGAAGTGGAAGATACACAAAGAGGAGACCAGGCATCCAAACGTAGACTAGAGCATATTGTAAATAGTTTACTTTCTGCCTTTTTTTCTCCCCTTTCTGGGAATGATTTTCATTACTGCCATCATACAATTTTAGATGATATGTAACCAAAGAACAACTTGTCTCTAATTTGAAATGTAATGTATGTTTCCCAACTTTTTTCTATTATACAACTGCCTCACTCTGAATATGTCAATAACATGAATGTATACATTGTAAATAGTTTACTTTCCACATTTTATTCTCCCCTCTCTGGGAAGAATTTTCTTTACTGCCATCATACACTTTTAGATGCTATGTAACCAATGTACAACTTGTCTCTAATCTGATATGTAATGTATGTTTTTCAATTTTTCTATTATACTTTGCTTATTTTTACTATGTAATATGGATCTTTTCTCCCCGGGCCCCCACTGAAAACGGGCTCCCTGAGCCCAGTGGACCTCCCCAGTCATCAAACTGGAAATAAATAAATAATCTCTGGGTTACTCACCCTGAGGGGAATCAGGCAAAATATCTCCTGCAGTTGTTGTTGTGGTGGGGAAGCAAAGAGGTCACAGCAAGTTGACCCCAGTCATGAAAAATCTCTTCTGCCACAGACTCTTTGAGAAACCACTTGTGCGGCATCAAAATGGACCTCCTTAATTTGTCTGCTAACACAATGTTTTTCCCCAGTATGTGTGTTCAGCTAGAAAGCAGTTTGAGGAGATTGCCCATTGCCACACTCTCACGGCCTCTCTGCAAAGGGGGTAAGATCAGGTTCCCCCTTGTTGTTGATATACCAGACAACAGACATGATGTTGGTCTGAATCTCAATAGTCCCTGGAGAAAGTATATCTTGAAATGCTTGCAGTGCTAACAGGACTGTTCTCATCTCCAGTACACTGATATGCAAACTGGTATCTTTGGAGGAGCATGTGCATTGACTTGTCCTTCCCAAAAGACGACCACCACACCCCAGCTGGGAGGAGTCCATAGTCACTGTGGTAATTGGGGTGCAAAACAAAGGGTTCGCCTAGAGAAATGTCGTTTGACTGGATCCAGCACCAGATGTAATGTCTACAAATAGGAGTAAGTTTGACTGGAAAATATAGGGGTTGTTGAAGAATAGATAATTGAACAGTTAGAGTTCATTGAAGAACACACATATGATATCATGTTAAGATAAGAAATACTATGGCTGCTGCCATAGATCCCAGCACTTGAAGAATGTCTCTGGCTGGAGGAGAAGAGTGGGAAAAATTCTGGTAAACCTGAAATCTCAGTGTGTTTATGTAATGAGTTGTTAATGATGCAATATGCATTGTTGTGTTCAGGCATGTACCAATAAACACAAGGCTCTGAATTGGTGTCAACTTTGATTTGGCATAATTTATTGTTATCCCCATTTACTGGCAAATCTGGAGTAAAGAGTCCTTGGATTGTTGAAGGAGATGCATGGAGAGGGCTGTGAGAAGCCAATCATCCAGATATGGAAACACTCAGAATCCTTTGAGTCTCAGGTGAGCTGCCAACACTGCCATACATTTGGTGAACACCCTGGGGGCTATGGTGAGTCCAAATGGCAGTGCTCTGAATTGGTTATGACTGGCTCCCAGCCAAAATCAAAAATGTCTTCTGAGATGCCTGTCTACTTTGATGCAATAGTATACATCCTGAATATCTATGCGGCACATCCAATTGTCCTTGTGAAGAAATGGCAGAATAGACTGAACTGTAACTATTCAGAACTTTGACTTGTTTATGTGCTGATTCAATTTGCTCAGATCCAAAATTGGTCTGAGGTCTTCTGACTTCTTGGGCACTAAAAAGAAGCATGAGTAATTTCCAAATCCTATTTGGTCTGGCAAGACCTCTTGGATGACTCTTTTATCTAGCAGCTTTTGAATTTCTTGCACTGCTGATTTCCTCTGACTGGGTGGAATATCAGGAAGCCTCTTCCTTTTGCAAATAGAAAAACTGGAATGGAATAATCGCTGGATATTATTCTTAGTACCCATGAGTCTTCTGTTATATTTGCCCAGGCATCTGTATGCAAGGACAATCATCCCCTGACTGCCTCCAGAGGTGGACAGTCAGGCAGCAGTTCAGGATCACTGAAAGGGTCTGTCCAAAAAGGAATCACAGAAACCCTGAGTTTGTGTGCCTTGTCTGTATCTAGGGTGATGTCTACCATAGAATCTGCCTCCACCTCCTCTGCCTCTGGAGGAGTTGTCCCCTCCTCATACAAATCTTAGAAAGGTCTCTGAGATTTGTGGAACCACATTTTCTTACCACATCTTTTATTCCGAGAAAAGGTTTGTTGAGAGGTAGAAAACTTGATTCCCACTGCAGACAGAGTCCTCCCTTCTTGTTTGTTGCATGTAGCCATCTGTTTAACTGATGGACCAAATATGTATGTGTCATCAAAGAGGACATTGTGGAAAGATGTCTTAAAAGGCTCTGGAAAGTCGCATAGACACATCTAGGTATGCCTACTTATGGGAATGCCTGAACTGGCAGCTCATGAGATGCCTTCAGCTGCATGAGAAATCAACCTCATGGAAGAACTGGAAAGTGACAGTAGAGTGGCAAGCTAAGAGGATGTTCTCTTGAAATCCTTTGCAGACATGGACTCTGAGATAAAATTTGATAGTTAATTAGTCGAATCTCTCTGAAGTCTTGTGAAATGTGCCAGGTAATTAAGAGGCATCAAAGCAAAGGTCACTGAGGCAAAGATTCACTTTCCAAATCTACCCAACTCCATAGCCTCTCTTGCAGATGGACAAAACAGTTCTTTTCTGCTACCTCTTATTTAGTGGCTGCCACCACCATAGCGTCTACTAGGACTCCTTTGCTCCAGTGGGATCTATTCTTAGGAGGAGCTAAGTATTTGTCAGGTCATTCTGGAATGGGTTCGATAGTATCCAGCTCCCTCCATGCCTGGTGGGAAACTTAATCAATGAGTTCATCTGCTGGGGGGAGTAACCCAAGATGTAGATGGGCCAGAACCAACAGCTTCCAAAAATACTGATTCCTATGGAGAAGGATTTTTTTGGAAGACCAACCAACTTTCTGTCTGAGAATCTGTAATATGTTTCCAAAGGAGATATCATCTAGTGGTGATTTGGGGGACCCTCCTCCTTCATCAAAATTGGTATCCCCCATGAAAGATTCCAGTAGGGAATCTATGTGCCTACTCTTGCACATTTTCTTCTGATGGATCTCTTCTAGGGGATGTTCACAGGAGGTATCTGAAGAGAGGGGAAGTTCCTTTACCAAAACCACTTGGAAGCTAGCTGGAACTGGTTGTCCCTGTGGAATAGGCCTGAGCTCAGAACCAAAGAGGGAATATGGATTAGATCTGAGGGATGAGAAACCAGTTCTCTAGAAAGAGAAAAAAATGTTTTCACTACCTTGAAGGCAGACAGACCTGGAGAATACATGGACAAATCTGCATATGAGCTTCCAGTGCAGATAGATCATAACCCCCACTGCATCATTGCCTCAAGGATGGAACCAGACCTACACTGTCCAGCACTGAGGCTTTGAGGGGCAGGGATGGATCCAATAACATTGGAGTAGATCCGAGCCCCACTGATCTGACACCAACAAGGAGCTTATCCTTCACTGATGAGGTGGATCTTCCGTGGGTAAAATACTGGCTAGGTGTAACATGTGGCCCCGCAGTGTCAGGACTGGCATCCTGTCCAAAGAATGGTGTACCAAATCAAGAGCTTGTATGGGAACCTTCCCACGAATGCTGGCATCCTAACCACAGGAACAGGCATGGAAAGATGTCACTTGTGGGGGGCAACAGAGGAGTGTGATGGCATTAAGTGGTGGGATTCTGAATGGTTTGTCTAGATGTGCCCATAGTAATACAAGTTCAGCATCTTTCATGCCTATGGGAGTGGTCACACTGAGGAGTGGAGGTAGCTTTGGAGAGTGTAGACAGTGCAGCTGTCTTTGGAAAGTTGTGTGCCATCTGTGTAAGCCTGGCATGTGAGTATGCAATACACATTGCCCCATAGCATGGCCATGGTAGCCAATTGCTTCTACCCTCATATAGTCAACAATTTCTGCCACATATGCTAAAATGACCTCAACAGTTATAACCACGCCAGGCTCCTATCTGTCATATCACAATCCAGCAGTGGTTGCAGTTCCTCACTCAAGCCACAATGTACGCTCAATATCTCTGAGATGTTGTGAGTAGTGTGCTTGGATCACTGATCTACTTATCTATTTATTGATGCCAGTGATGACATGCAGGACTAGAAATGAACTTGAGTCAGAGCAGTGATAGTCACTTGCTCTTCCTTCCTCTATACTGGGTGTACACACATCTCAAAGGCAGCAGCCCTCTGATACCACTTGTAGTGTTGATATCTGTGTAGAAGAGCAGGGCTGACTTGAATAGCATAACTTCCACTGAACACAGGTGATACCAGAGTTTCATCCTGCCCCTTCTACCATCACCTCAGCTTTTGGGTCATGTGAGTATTCTCTCCATTGTTAGCATTTCAAATAGTGCTGTTGTGTCATCGGACTGTTCCGTGTGCATGGTACCATGATTGTGAGGCACCGATGACCACATGACCTAAGGCATGCTCCAACTTGTTATGTTGGCTCCTCTACCATCAGAGCCTAATAATCCATATAAATAACATATCTGTGGCATTACTGGATCATCGGTATGACTCCCACCACCATATGGCACACAAGACTGCTGCATGTATACACAGTCTATGGGCACATATGCACTGTGTGGTGCAGGCTGTTAGTGTTACAGGCCTGATTTCTCTAGATGATAGATATGTATATGTGTGTTACTTGCCATTTATCTGTGTATCCTATGGACTATTAAAGCATTTTACTCTGCAGTTTGGTGTGGACTCCAAGTGCTCTTTTACAGTTTTATGTATATGTGTTTGTCTGAGCAAACCATTCACTGCTGAAAGTCACTGCCCTATGATCCTGGCATATACTACTACTCAGCTAGATGTATCCCCTGTAGACAATCAGGAAGGCATCACCAGCCAGACCTCTCAACAGTTTCTGTTTTGGAGGATCATTCTTATTTTCAGCCTGATGTTCCGGTTTTCAGGCTTTATTTACCCCTTCACACAATTTTCCTAAATCTCCCTAATAACATGTGATTTTTGTACAGCTGTATTGTACACAGAAAACTATACTACATGACCAACATACTAGTGGCGATAATAATTTAAAGAAGAAGGACACACATCTTACATCTCCATGTTTCAGAAGCAAAAATAAATGAACTTGTGTAGAACAATTTTGCAATACAGTTTTTTACACTGTGTCTTTGACAATGTGCCTATATTTTTCTATTGTTGTTATTTTCTGTTTTTTAACTTGTTTCTGAATAGCATATCACATTCCTACCAGAAGTGAAGAGATTTATGTTCTATTTGCTATTCAAGTTTTGTTAATGAGATGTTCAGATTTTTGGCTGACGTAGCACCTTTTCACGGGCCTCCGTGCCTATTTTCAATGTCTGCAGGTTGAAAGGTATATCACCAGCCCAACTCCCACATCCCAGCCAGCACCAAGTATGGGGGGTTCTCTCAGTTTCTCCAGTGAGGGATACCAGGAATTCCTCCACTTCCATAAAAACAACTCTGCGTTGTCAGTCCACTTCAAGTGGTCAACTTGCCCTTGGCAGTTATCTGTACCTTGGTATTGGTATGCAGTAACATGTCAATGATCCTGCAAGGCACCTCTACTATTGTCCTATTATGGCCATTTGCTGCCCTGATATCCTGCACCAGTTCCCAAAAAAACTGGTCCTGGAATGCCTTGTCTGCTTTACAATTCTTTATGCATGCCATGTGTGCTCAGGGCCTGCAGCACCACCTCCATCTCCTGTGTCATGATTTTAACCACAGTTGTTGTTCCTTCTGCCCCATGACAAGAAATGTATATCTGTGGCTTATATATATATATATATATATATATATATATATATATGTGTATATATATATATATATATATATATATATATATATATATGGATTAGTGTGTGGTGTGTGGGCATAACTCTCCCTTCCAGCTGCCAATTAACTTATTATTGTCCCCAGTCCCCTTGCAGTGCCCACAGCCCTGTGTGCTGCTATAGGGTAATCCTCCTGAACCTGTGCCATAGGGTGGCAGAAGTGGGCATGTTAACTATTCATGCTATCCATTGGACTTGTGCAGGTAGCACACACAATGCCTAGTGTATTGGATGTCCCATATCCCCTGCAGCATATCATGCTTTCCATGTGCATTTGGAACAGTAATGAAACACCTGCATAACAGGCAATGACCATGCATGGCTTTGTTCCCTGTGCCCTTTCAGATTTAGCTAGCCCCCCCCCCCCCAGCAGAATTGGAACATGTCCTGTCATGTCTCCTGTGTCATCTGGTTGAACCACATCCCTTCCTACTAGGACTGTAACCTATACTTCCCTGTGCCTTGCACCCAGTCATGTTGACCCCCCCCCCCACAGCAGAACTACAACCTATCCTGCTCTGTCCATTGTGCACTCTCAGTTTGAGCCCTTTCAAAAGAACTGCAACTTGTCTTGCCCTGTCCCCATGCCTTGCCAGGTTGAGCTCCACCCAGCAGGGCTTAAACCTATCCTGCCCTGTTCCCTGTTAAGTTGAGCACTGCCCCATCCTGTCAGCCCTTGTCAAGGAGCCAGGCATGACTTTTTAATGTGGAGTTTGATGAATTGGCATCTATTCCCTAAATACAGAAGGCAATGAAAACAAATTGGATTTTTTTTTTTTATTTTTCACTTTTTAAAAAAAAAGTGAGGGTGCTTTGGAAGGAGATCTCCTCAGTTACTTACTGCGGATGGTCACTTAAAGTAAACTCTTAAATTACTATGTTATGACAGAAGAGAAAAACAAGTTCCAACTGTGGTAGTCTACAGCTGCAAAATGATAGCAACCAGGTGATGTTTAAACTTAAGAACACCCATGTCAAAATGACCAGAAACATCAAGGCAGAAGAAGCTGTACCAGGAGAAAGTCAGTTAAACTTGGAGTACAGCTTGAAGACAGGGGCCAGAACAAATGGAAGAAGATGGGTTAAGCATCCTTCCATGAAAAAGAAGTCAGATTAGAAGATAGTCAAAACACACACTGGTAAAAAAAGTTGGGGTTCTCCTCACAGTGAGCAGATTAAAGTTGTGTTTCTGATTGTGCGATCAGCAGCAGTTCAGTGACATAATGGAAAAGTAGAAAGCATAAAATAGTCACTTCGGAATATAAAAAGTCTGATGGAAGAATTCTCATAGCTGGTGGAATGTGTCTGATTTATAACAAATACCACTGTGTTAACAATAACATAAAAAACAAAAGTCTGGAGTCCATGCTGATACCAGATATGTGAATTTGAAGACATATCAAATGACACACATCTTACAGCAATACTTTTAAGCCAGTCTAGGATAATACAGAAGCGATGCAGCAGCCTGTATTATGTCCTTTTTTATCATTATAAGGTAACGTGTTTCTGAATCTGACAATTAGCACAGGGAATTAAGGCCATGAGCTGTTACTGAGCTGCTTTCTGTGGTACAGGGTTTGATTATTTCAGCCTCTATTTGCTTACTGTGTAATCTTGAGTGAGTCACCTAACCAAATGGCATTCTGAGGTAACTGGGAAATTGAGCTCTGCTCCTCAATGGTCACCTATACTTCATGCCCAGAAGCTACCTAAGAATCATTCTTGCACCTGATTTTCATCTGTGCTAATGCAATACTGAGAATTTGGCTAAGATGACCTAGAACTTCAATGCCCTCTTAAAAGTCTACACAAGAGTCAATGAACAGCTAGGGAAATCAGAAGACAGTCATGACACCTTTAACAGCAAAGTATAACAAGACAAGACATTTGCAAGACGTAGTCAAAGGGACAAATCCATGACTCACTTATGTAAGAGAATAATAAGGTCAAACAGCACAAAGGTTTTGTTACAAATACATAAAAAACTGCCTTAACTAGTTCCAAGTTACACTGCACAAAGGATGACTAATGTAAGGATATGGTCAGGATGCTGTGACCTAAATTAACCCAAAGCTGGGTCGAAGGAAAAGGGGCTCTAGAAAAGGTGCTAGGAACCCCAAGACCTGGAAGAATGAGAATCTCAAAACTGTGAATACAGGAGATTAAAGACACTGACCATGCATAGCTCACAACAATAGCAAAAGTCAGAAAACTACTGACCATAATCCAAGTTCTGAAACACAACATGGAAGCTCTCCAAAAAAGACGTACAAAGATTTATTATCACAAGTACATGAGCTAAGCACTTTTCTCTGATAAAATTCTCAGACCTCTTCAGATAACAATTGTTTAAAAATTTGTGCTAAAATATGCTCTTAAAATCACATGACATACCTCAACCTGCTAAACAGGTGACATTTTAAAGAAACAGCTAATAAAACATCAAAAACATATACTAAAGTAATAAAAAGGAACATAAGAAAATATATTGAACATTTAAAATTATTAAAAAAAATAAATGTTAAGCAAACCCATAGCCTTATTTTTCATATGCCTTTCTTTTTAACAGACATTGAAGTGATATAATGTCTTTAAGCCTGGGGGGACAAAGGTGTTTAAAAACAATTGCCACCACATCTCTCTCTTTTTTAAATTAACAATTTCCAAGGACCCCCCCCCCCCCCCCAGGATTTTAATCGATTTTCTTGATAACAGTACACAAAAATGATGTGATAGAAATTCTTGGATATGCCTATAAAAGGTATTGGTAGTCTAAGCTTTCTTTATTTCATCATTATGCTCATACATATGGTCCCTTACCCTACATTCAGACTTGCCAATATAAAACAACTACATAACTGGCAAATTGAGGCATATACAATCCCTTTGGTATAACATACATTTACCAGAAATATGAATCATCTTATCCCTAATGGACAAAGAATCCCCAGGTAGAATAAAGGGACATTGCAAACATGCACCGTATTTTCTTATACTACCTTTAACGCTATTTTTAAGGCTGGAATGGCCTATGCTGTCATAAATATCCTTAAAACGAATTCCCTTTTTGTACACAATACATGTTGCTGTACCTAGAACTTTGCTAAGGATGAGATCATTGGAAATAGGCTGCCAGTTTTTTGTGAAATATTACTAACTTCCATACTGTCCACCAAATATGTGGTTATAAAGGAATGCTGGAAATTAGCCTTAGATTCAGCCATACAGTCCCCATGAGATTGAACATTATTGCTGTCAGAACTAATACTTAAATTATTGATAACACTATCACTCTCTACTTGGGATGTCCCAGATGTTTTTTTGTAACAAAGGTACATATGTACCATCAAGTCTCTTTCTAACAACCTCATCTTTCAAAGATTGAATGAGTGATGCAGGATAACTACTACTCAAAAACATGTTTTTTTTAATAATTCACATTCATCAAGGAAATCACTGAATTCTGAAACCACCTTCGCAGCTCTCACTAATTAACCTTTAACCTTTAGCTCACAACAAATCAGGGACATTGCTTAAACACAGTAAGGCCTTAAGTTTAATTCTGGTGGCTGCCAAAAAAGCAATTACTAGAAAATGGAAATCAAAATCTAAACCAACTATATCTGAAGTAGTGAATGTTGTAACAGAAATAAAAGAACAGGAAGCAGGATCTTTAGAAAGGGGTAGGAGTAAAGGACATAGAATAGATGTAAATTATAGGAACAGTACATGCAGAAAAATCTTTTGGAGGAGGAATGAGGCTTAAGAGATGGCAGGAATTGAACAGTTTATGTAATGTTGCTTTAATTTTATGTTATATAACAATATGTGTGATGTATAATCTCTGTAAATGTGAACTTGTTAATATGGTTTGATTACATTTATGTAAGCGTTAAATTTGCCTGTGTCACAAGTGATAATGCAATAAAGGTTTAAAAAAAAACAAAGCAGGGACAAATCCCAACAGAATCAGAAACAAAATATAAAAATAATCAGAGACACTTTTAAATTATTAATGCTTCTAACTTGAGATAGCGACAAAATAAGAGAATACGAATGAACATACATTTTCTGAAGTAAAAGTCGTCTAATTATTGTCATTATTTATTAAGTGTGATTCACCCCCTTTTCCCCACAGTGATTAACAGGGACAGAGTTAAATCTGAGCCAAAATCAGAGATGTCCCTGAAAATCAGAGACAACTGAGTGGCATGAGTAATTACAGAATTCATTTTGCAGCTCAAATTGTCGTATGTAACATTTTTAAAAAGGTTTCAACAAATGTAATTGTGTCAATAAAGGTCAGGTACACAATAGAGTGTAGCAGTGGGTTTTAAAGCAGGAATGGTACATGAGCACTTATTTTAAGAATGTATACATGCACGAAAAATTTCTACATGCCTACATTTTTTCTAACTATATAACTGCAGACACGAATAATTTTTAAGGCCAACAGAACCACTGATATTTATACCAGCTTGCACACCATTAATCTATGCAGTTTTCCTGTCAGTTTTATGTTAAAATATTCCTACTGAACATGCATTCTCAAAACAAGAAGAGCAGTAAAACAAGAGCAGTCCCAGCCAAAATGCTGCAGACCCTGTGTAGAGGAAAACAACTTTAAAAAGACTACTTGCAAACAAGTGAATCAAGAATATAAAGAGTTTTGTCTCGGTATCAGATCTGTACTAAGATTTGTACATCAGCATGAGTGCAGTCAAATGTGCCACAAATTACTCTAAAGGAACTGATAAATAAGTAAATCTTCATGGGAACTGATAAGTACGTCATTCTTTTTCATTCGGGATATTAAAAAAATACTTCACATGGCACATAGTAAAAAACAGAGAGAGCATGGGCCACATATTTTAAAAACTAGTTTTAAGCACTGTAGTATTAATTATTCCCACAAACTAAAAATTAAGTGCAGATATACAGACTGGCCCTTTAAGTTATGCACCTCTTCAAACAGATTCCGCGGTGGTGCAGCAGTAGTGTTGTTTTCTCACAGCAAGAGGTTCTCCTGTTTGATTCTCGGCTTGGGAGTGCCTTCTGTGTGGAGTCTGCATGTCCTCCCCGCGGTCGAGTGGGCGTTCAAAAGACATGCGTTGAATGGGCGGGCGTGCCTTCATTGAAGGTTGGGCGTCGGGCTGGCAACTCCACACCATAAAAAACAACTGTCAATCATTAGCGGCCCGGAGTTCCGCTGTGGCGACTCCTAACCAGGAAAAGCCGAAAGACAAACAACAACAACCTCTTCAAACAGATCACTGCAAGTTTTCATAAAAAGATACTTACTGCATTAAACTTAACAATGAGACCAAAGCAGCATGATGTGCCTGCCCACATTAGTTTTCTACGAAAGCCATATTACTTTTCTAGATGAGCTTTCTGCAATATGTTTTGTGATGAATCAATGTATCATGTTCTGAATGATGACCTCTTATTTACTATGTGCTTCTCCCTAGCACACGCTCCCAGACATACACTTCTTCAGCACAAATCTCTGAATAAGAGTGTGTTTATTTAGTGGTTAAAAACTATCTAACAAACCAACATGAAAATTATGGAGTGGACTTTTCTAATGAGCAGTCTGAGCTGCTCAAAATTACGTAGTTTGTATTTAAGTTCTTATGTCCGATGCATGGAGCATCTGACGTGGGAAGTAAATTAGGTGAATATTACTGCACTGTGCTCTAATTAAACTGTTGTTGCTAAAGTAATTAACTGAAGTTTACATTACGTCCTAAGATGGAGTGTTAGTTCCAATATATTAAGCAGTAAATGAACCCAGGCAGAACTGCTGCATTATTATTAATTTACTTACAAGGTCTGTTGTTCACTGATAGGTCCCAAACAAAATTAAAATGTCTTGTAATTCTCAGGGTTGGAAATAAGGGTTACTCAAGCTTGCATTCAATTGTTTGGGAGCTAAATTATTCTTTTATTTGTTCATTATCTTGTTCCAATTCCTTGTTTCAGTTTTGTAGTTTCAACAAAAAACATAAGCAAAGTATGCAAAGGTGCACCTCATTTAGCTAAATCACATGATCATTTTAATGAACGCATATGTCCACATCCCATTCCTAGATGTCACATTTTAAATCATTATTTCATGTTCTGTGCCAGAACAAGAATATAATTAATGTCAATGATAATTAAAGTAATCATGTTAAAGGGATGCTAAACTCGAAGTTACTCATTACTTGTCTATGGCTTGCAGAGAGTAAACTTGTGCAGGCATTTCGCATACAGGCATGGTTTTGTAAGCTGGAAGGAACCTATCACAGATGGCTAACTTGGGGTGAGCTTTTCTGATAAAGGCAGGCTGAAAACGCTGGAAAAACAATTTCTTCAGAACCTTAAATTGCTCTGGCTGTTGTACTTACCATGTCATCAGTAATCACATTTTCTTCAGTGGTAGGCTACATTTTTATTTGATAGATCATTCAGAATATGTTCTATTCTTTCCAAGAAGGAATTCATTACAGCAGTGCCATCAGAAACTGGCCTACTTAGGCAAAACATCTGTCTAAACCACTAGTAGCCCAGATTCACACGTGAGGTCAAATAATGATTAGTTTGCCAAAGAAAATAGGAATGATCATTGATTACAAAAGAAATATATAATGGTATACAAAGTGAGTGTCAGGACTGACCTCTGTCTTAGGCAGGTTAGTGCATGAGGTATGCTGAAGAGTGAAACAATGTGACAGCAACATCTACTCTGCAGGGATGGAAATGGAGATTTGTATAAAAAGGGAAGGTGAAAAGGGATAAAAAGACCTCAAGCACTGAGTAAGGTAGCCCTGCCAATATACAGCCACCCTGATTCACCAAAGCTGCCCAGAGCTATGATTCCAGCTGCATGTACTATGTCCAGCTGCATGACCCTAGATAGCAGTATTCAGGACTCCAAGCCTTCAAGCCAGACAACTTAACAGATGAAGGGACATGCCAAGACAGCTACAGCAGAGTAATGAGGGATAGAGCTGGCTCATCCAGGGAACTGGCTAAGGGAAAAATAGCAGCAAAAGAGCCAAAAGTTCCAATCTAATGGTTATTGATTAGAAAGCAGGTACAGGGCAGGTGGGCTGACTGACTCAGGCAACCTTTGCCTACAGATGAATGGGACGTGCAAGTTTACAGATGAGAAATACTATAATAAGGACTGTCCTGGGTAACACAAAGGCATACAGATAAACAATCAAGCCCACTGAGTATTCCACAGCTTACTAGGGATATTTTTGACAAAACAACACTCCCGAATTAAATGTATATTCAAGAAAATCTAAAGAACTCCAAGTAATGTCAGGACAAGAAATAAAAAGAAATATAAATACAAATTACATATAAACATATCATATAATTCTGGAAGTTTTACAGTGACGGCTGATGACTTCAAATTAAAGGGGGGCTGCAGGAAACAACTGAATGGGTGGGGTGAATGGGAAGGGGTGTGGCCAACTAGAAAGGGGTGGGGCTATGCTCAAAACCACAACAACAGGAACTTTAATTAAATACGCTGCCCTAGGTGCCAAACCATCATTACGAAAGTCCAATCAAGACAAAATGAAGTGTAGAAGAAAATATATTTCAATGCATTGGCTACATGACAACTTACTTAATATCTAGATGGAAACACAAAGGTTGTGATGCATGAAAAAATAAATTACTTTTTAAATACATTACTGGAATGTCAGTTAAAATCAAGTATAAAAAAAAACAAGCAGCACTCAACTCAAATAATTTCTCCTTGCACTGCATTTCTAATTATAATTTATATTCAGCTTTATAAAATTACCAAGTGACATGCTGAAAGTAGCAATCTCTGTGTGATACCCCCACTTGTAAAAATGTTTCTTATCCAAAAAAGACCTGCTGCCTGACAACAATTATCTACTTGTTTCATGGGGAAGACATGATCAATGTAAAAAATGAACAGCAAACAAGTAACAAGTTCAAGATGAACTGCTTAAAGGATTACTGCACAAGTTATGGACCACACATCATAGATTGGCATTCTGTTTAGTTTACAGGTAAAGCCTGCAAAGATGACTGCAAGTCTCTTAAAAAATGTAATGAGCTTCTGAAAATACTGTAATCTTGTCCTTTATTACAAATACTGTCATATGCATTTCAATACCTAAGGCTTATATGTTATCTAGTTATGTAAATATTCTCTGCATGGCAACAATGAAAAGGCTTTCAGTGTTGGTAATTCTTTAACAGTATGCTTATTAAAGCTTCCTTGCATCTTACAATCTCCGACAAGCTTACCTGATGGTCATTAAAGCATTGCTACTTAAACATAGAGCAACAGCATGCATTTTCTGAATAATAAGATGCATACATCAACAGTATAAAAATATGACAGAAAACCAGAACATTCTGCAAAATAAAGGACAGATGAAAAGCCATGGTCGTACTTGTGGTGTACCTTGGATGGGGGAATACTCTGCACACTTACACTGCATAACTGCTTCTTGCCTTGTTTGGACACATCCAGAGACATTACAATGGGGAGTGGGGTGCAACAAGTATGTCACAATTTGAAATGTCTCTGGCTGACAGTGATGGGGCTCTGATACTCATACCTCACAGCAAGAAATCTGGACAAAGCCATACATAGAAGTGGGACAAAGGCCCAAAAATAAGGACAGTTTTTAAATATTGCTCTTATAACCTTAGAAAGCAGTAGGTCTTGCATTAGTATGAATTTTCTGAAGGGTATGAAATCTGAAACTCAAATGCCTGCCATTATTTTCTAACTTCAATCTTTAATGATTTGCCACTAATTTGCCAGAAAACCACAATTTTATGAAAAACAGATAAAAAATGTGATGCAAAAATATAAAATTGCCACACAATACAGCTGGAAACCTGTCAAAGAAGGACACATTTTTAATATTAGTACTGTTAACTTGAGCAGCTTACAAAATAAAAGCATCTACATGCATTTCTGAAATAAAAGTAATCTATAACTCTGTTCATTACAGCTATTTATAATTGTAAACCCTTCACGTTTTCTTCCAAAATTGACATTTTGCAGAGGGATTATTAGGGGGAGAGCAACATTTTGAGCCAAAATTTGGGATAGTTGAGAGGTTTGAATATTCCTAATTCTATTAAGCAATTTCTTTGCATATACCTCTCAACCTCTTAATGCAGGAAATCTGGACAAGGCCAAATATATTGGGGGAAACATACAAACTGTACTAAACATTGCTCCTGTATAAACTTAGGACACTTAACAGAATAACAGGTCTTGCTTTAGCTTTTTTCTGAAGGTTATGACGTCTGAAACTCAATGTTTGTCATTTAGTAACTTCATTCCTAAATGATTTGCCAGAAAACCACAAATTTTATGAGGAAAAAACCAAAAATAAGAAAGATAAATCTATTCATTCTGCAAAAATCTGGACAGTTGAGAGGTATAGTTCAGCTGAGGCTGTCTAGGAGTTTGCTGCCCTTCCCCCCCTCACAAAGTCATGGTCAAATGGAGCCTGCCCCTGCAGCCATTCCAGTGTCCCATTCCTTGGTTATTTCGTCCCATTTACCATAAACACTGTAATGTGCATACTGGTTTACTTCTGCTATGATTTAGATTTCATTTGAAAGTTTTATTTTGCATTTTACAGCACAAACCCTAACAGATATCTGTTAAACAAAGCAATGCAGTCTCACAACGAAAATAGACTTAGCATTAAAACTTCTCTGCCCTTGAAACTCATATTCATTGAAACAGCATTGAAACCCACATTCAAAGAAAATACATTTTGCCAGTGGCAGATAAAGATTAACTTTGTGCTGTTTTTAAAATCATAGGCCCCTTGAACGCGAAACAAACACGTGCTCTTTGATACACCTTCCTGATTGTATTAAATTATATTCCTTGTACAATACAGTACAGTTGTTAGAGGGCATTTTAAATTTATTGTTTTGAACATTTTTCCATAAACAATGAAACAAAATGCATACACCATTAATGACAAAACTGCCCAATTCAGAACATTTCCATCATAAAAAAATCTACTCAAACTTCAACAGTCCACCAGTATCAGTAAAGATACGCACTCTGAATAAGTAAAAGTCATCTAAATAATTCCACACTAAAGAAATCTAACTAATGTAGAGGTTGCTGCTAGCAAACAACGTTGTATGTCATTGTTTCATCTACAAATAAAGTGCCTGTTGCCCTTGAGGAATAAATTACCTATGCTGCATTAAAAAAACGAAAAGCTAGTAATATCGCAATAGGGAATGGATGGCAAACTGATAATAGGTTCATAGTTACTAGGTATCTTCGCCAAAAAGGACTGCAGCATCCACCCCCTTTACAACAATGCATCTACCTACTGTGGGAGTAAAACCCGCAACCTTCTGCATCAAAAGCAAGTACAATACCTGTTGTGCTATTAACAATGCAAGCAGACTCAGCATAAGCAGCACTAAACTTTTGTCCCCCTGCAGCTCTCAGCTCCTTGTAAAATCTACTCAACACTCAGCTAAAATCTCTGAACTTTGCAGAACAAGAAATCTGGAAAAAGCCAACATTTATGGGGGGAGGGACAAAAGCCCAAAAACCAGGGACACATTTTAAACATTGCTTGTATAATGTTGGAAAGTTACTAGCATAGAATGCTGTGTTACCACCATACATTTCACTGCCAAGTCTTGAACCTAGGGGACCCTGTGCAAAACAGTCAGAGCAACATGCCACTATGCCAAACCATCTGTTTTGTGAAAGAGAGGAAGACTGAAACTTAAATGGCTACCATTTAGTGAATTCGATTCTCACCATAGCTGTCAACCTCTTAGCACAAAACACCTGAACAAAGCCAATAATGGGAGAATACAGCCCCCAAACATATTCAGTGAATTCATTTCTTACCATAGCTCTCAACCGTAGCACAAAAAAACTGGACAAAGCCAGTAATGGAGGAATACAGTCCCAAAAATAGGGACAAATTTCAAATATCCATGTTATAAACTTAGAAAATTGCTAGCATAAAATGTTTTGTGTTACCATGTACTTTCTGAAGAACATGAAGTCTGAAATTCAAATGCCTGTTATTTTTATGTAACATTTGTTAATGAGGAAAGTCTGACTTGGAACAAAAGCCAATTTTCAGCAGAGTAGGGAGAAACACTCCAGACACATATCCCTTATAAGATGGGAGGACATGCAGACTCAACACCAAAGACACCCCAGCCAAGAATCAAACCAGAGAACCTGCAGCTGTTAGGCAACAATGCTACCAGTGTGCCACAGCACTACTGACTTTGCAAGAAAAAACAAACACACAGAAACCACAGATTTTATGAGGAACAGAGCAAATATAAGGCAAACATCTGCAAATATTTTACAAATGGTGGTGGGTAGGGAATTCAGGCTCTTGCCACCTGCACCCAAGGTACAGGGTTCAAGCCTAAGTATTCTCTACCCACCACCATGTGTTCTCTCTAGCCACCAGTATATAGCAACTGGGAAATTTCACACACACACTGCAGACCCTGGTAGGTGATCCAGTCTTCCATTTAATGGCAGCTAATTCCCCCTGAACAAGTTCCTCTGTAGTCCTCTTCTGCTGGATTCTTCCCCTCCTCAGCATGCTAACAGCTGGTTTTGGTTTGGGCTCCACGAGAATAGGCTGGAGACTCCAGCTTGCCGATGACGCAGTCTGGTTTCCTTCTTGTCTGTGCGGTCATCAACACAGAGACTTCTGGGCTGGCAGGGTGGAAATGCCTTTCTCCTCTATCCGGACTGCCTAACATAGCAGTCTGGAGTTCTGTGAGTACCCAGGAACTCCAAGCACGCATGAGTGGAGTTCCGGGACTTGCGATTTTTTTTTAAATTTTCTTGTACAGGTGGGAGGAATCTTTCTTTTGTATAGGTGGGGGGATTTTCTTCTTTCTTTATGTGGGGGGCTGCAGTCCTGCAGTCCTATAGCACGAGCCACCCCTGGAGTTTTAGTACCGGCAAAAGTAGGATAGAAAGAAATGATTGTTGGTGTCTTCTTCAACACTCAAGTTTATTTATTTATTTATTTATTTATTTATTTATTAATCTATGTACCATCCCTTGACTGAGTTAGTCCCACTAGGCTAGTGGGCTAGTGGCCTCTTTTCAGAGAAGACCCGAGGTGATATTTATACTGCAGGAAATTTACCCAAGACATCGGGGAAAGTACAGTTGTGTAAGTAAACTTACCGTAACAGTAGATGTTTGAATGATAACTACAACAGTAACCTTAGCTACATGGGTTTTTTTCCTGCAAATATATAACTGCCCGCTAGCTTCCAAATCTTCAGGCCACCTTTCATGCATCCAAACCATTAGTTGGCTTTAGCTGAGTTGAAAAGAAAGACAGATTTGGATGCTAAGCCTTTCAGAACTTTCATGCCAACAGAGAAAGGGAGGTTAAGCCCTAAAAGGACAATGCTAAGAACACAAAAAAAAAAAAAGTATTCACACCGTAGCATAAACAACACCCCAAAAAATAAGGGAGATAGAGGGAGGGAGGTTAGGAGTGGCTACTGCACCAGTGGTAATTTGGACAGCTTCTGTTATGATAAGTTTATTAACACAAGTGTACTATGTTCATCACACTTATCATTGCTGCAGTAGCCTTAGCTGTATGGGTAAATTACTCTAGCTTACTACATTTGGCAGATGGAAGGAAAAGGTCCAGAAGTCCCTGGAGAATGGTCCTAGCAAAACCTGATCTAGGAAAAAACAAAAAAATTAAAAACAATAAGGCTTCCACAAAATATGAAACAACTGTAAACCCTTTGCAACTGTTTTGCTGCCTACTTTAAACTGTTTTTATTGTTTGTGACTGTGTTTTTTGCACTGCCTATTTAAAGTACTTGAACAATTTATGGCATAGGCTAGATTCAGACTTGCTGAATCTAGACTGTTTGGCATTTTCTGAGCAGTAAAGTCAGCCATCTTACATTAAGAGGGCCATCCTGCACCTTTGTGGCAGTAAAATGTTGAGTCTGCAGAGTAGAATCTAGGAGCATAATTATGATATCCACACAAATAAAGAAGCTAATGCTCTATACGGGGATTCCTTAGTTTGTCTAGGATTTGTTAGGTTAGGTTTAGTTTTGGTATACTGAAATCATTAAACATTGATTCAAGATGGGGAGACTGGAAAAACTTTTGAGTAAAAGGGAATTACAATGGCAGCTGAGGCTGGCTGCCAACCTCCAACCTGGGCTGAATGATTCTGTCTTCTTAATGCCAGTTTTAAAAGAAAGAGCTGATAGGTTATAAGTTTGGTTTAATAATGTGTTACAAGTATTGAATAGGTAGTAACACCTCCATGTATTTTAACAAATTCTACATATGATAAACTAATATATAATTTTTTAAACTAACACTTTGTATTAAAATACACGAATGACAAAGTTTTACTGTTGTTTATATTTTAAATTGATATTTTGATGCATTTTGTTAAACTTTGTATGTAATGTTTTGGAAATTTTACAGCATGTGACTGATTGTTGGATTTTTATTGGTTCATTTGCAGCCAATAACATTCATTGACTGGTTATTGAAATGTATTATGGGATTTTATATTTATTCTGATGAAGTCTCCTGTGACAGGGACAAAAGCGCTTAATCATTACTTCAATAAATTTACTATTTGCTGTCCTTCCGTCAGTGCGTGGTTTTGTGGTTATTACTCCTGTCCTAGGAAATTTGAGAGGGAGTAGTAGATACATGCTTAGTTCTCTTTTTCTTTTTGACAGGAAAAATGTGGCTAACAATGTTAACTCACTGCAGGTGAACGATACCTACAGGTGCTTCTGCAATAACATTCTACTGATGCCTGTAGGTTTCAAATTTTGCATGCTCATATTTGTATCAGTATTCCAAAACCATGCTACCTACAAAAGTATTAAAATATTTCATCTTAAAGCTTACACTATGGCAAACTAAACTGTACTGATAGCATCTGTCTATTGCACATAAAGAGATATTAATTGTTGTTTATATAATATTTATTTATATTATCATATAAAGCTCTCATCTGAATGAACAAAATGCTGCTGATAGTATTTGTGTAACCTGAGTAGTTTCTGAGATACTGCAAGTTGTTTATGAAACATTAAAAATGTGTTAACATGTTTACTGTGAGTTATAAATTTCAGTTTAAGACCTAAAACCATAAGAATACTACTACTATAAAATAACTTGTCATTTATGCTTCTTTAGTAACCCTTGTTCCAGAGATATGAACATTTGTTTGTAATATGAAGACATACTTTATTCTGTCAAGAAGCTTAGGCTTCATTGATTGGAAGGTACAGTGCAAACTTCCTTAGCTCCATTGTAGGGAATGAGTTAATAATGGCAACGGCAGCTTCCCCCAGAATGACCACAACATTCTGACCAAACAGGTAAGTCTTATCTGTTACCTTTCCCTGGGCTGACAAGAGTTGTTCTCTCTCTTGCCCATGGAGAGGACACAACAGCCGCAGAGGACATGGATAACTCCACGTCCATAATGGCTGTAGGTGCTACATCAGCGGGATCTGGGGGTAAAAATTAGTTGTTTGAGGAACAACCTATGGCCACAGCTGAGTCACCCACCTGCAGCTGAGGCAAATTGCTAGCCTACTGTGCTGACAAAGTTCTGTTTGCTTAACTTTTTCTTTTTGTGGTTGGAACAAGGACAGGCCATGGGACCAGTAGTTTATTCCATGGTCAAGCCAAAAATGGTGCCTTTTTTCTGGAGAAAACAACAGTAAAAGCTGATAAAAACACTGACATCTTTAAAAGTAATTGTTCTCACACACAAACACTGTAAAAAGCACTTTACAACACTTTGCCAGATCCAAAAAAATGAAATAAACACAATTTCTCCACAGAAAAAAATGGTTTGCAATTACTTTAAACAACTTTTAAAGTGACAGGGAAAAAGTGCACTCCCATTTAAACGTACAGTTAAGTCTTGTGAGAGTTCATTAAAACCACACACTCCTAGCTTAAAAATAACTTTGCTAAACAGGAATGTACAATAAAGCAACATACTTTAATACAAAAGGTTTTTCCCCTAAGGGGAATATATCTGACCAGCAAAGAAACAGAATCTAATTGTGGACCCTTAAAGGCCCACTGAGGAGCACTTCCTTCAACATTAGAAAAGCTTTAATAGGACTGGCACCCAAACCTGTCTTTTTAGTCAGCTCATATTGAGTTGACTAACAGTTTGGGCACATGGAAGGTGCCCCGAAGCTTTGAAAAATGGCTGGCTGTTATATCCTTGGCAGGATTTAACCCATAAAACTAAGGCTATTAAAGCAGAGATCAAGATGATGTACATCTTCCCCATGCATTATGATACAACTGTGGAATCTTTTACATTCAACTTTGTTACCACCAGCTCAAAAAGATAGGACCTCATTTTAATGTCTCATCTGAAGAATGACTCACTCAGGAGTGCAGCACCCCCCTTATGCTGCATTCCAGTACCAACAATCTATCTACCTCATGTGGGAATAGAACCTACAGCCTAATGCACCAAAGGGGAGTGTGATAGCTGTTGCACCACTGTCATTCTTGCACAGCTGAAATACCACTGTAAAGTATAATTGTAATTCAAAAAAGACTCAAGGCAAGGTTCATCAAAGGTACATCCACAGTTTCCACAAAAAATCAATTAAGAATCAAGACAAGTTAATACAATCAATGTAAGCGCTTTCGTCCAAACCAAATGAAAGAACTTCATCAGACAATTACAAACCCTGAAAAGCCAGTATAAATAATTCAAACAAAATGACATCACTTCCCCTAATCACCATTTAAAGACATATTCTCCCCATTAACACTTCATATACATTACTATTAAGTGGATAAAATTAAGTTTCACAACCTATCATACATATTTAAAATTACAAGTTACATAAACTAATACAAAAACTGTACTTAAAAAGTTTTGTAATCATTAAGGTTATCTTTCTAAAGCTTTTAAACGTAAAATACATTTCAGAGAACACTGGTCATTAAGGCCAGGGCTGGCAAAAGCATCAACTCTGAGCTGCCAATAAAGCTCCCTCTCCTCTAAGCAGAGGGGCAAAGGACCCTCTCTGATATTCTTGCTGACATTATCAATTGCTAGATAGTTGAAAGAATGCTCAGGGTTCTCACAGACATGTTTAGCCAAAGTGTTCGTGATGTTAGCTTTCCCAATATTATATTGGTGTTTGTATATTCTCTGTCTAAAGAATCTCTCTATTTTTCCAATATAGAACCCTGGGCAGCATTGACATAAGGCAACATTCTCATTCTGTAAATTTATGTTGGCTGCTAATTCTTTCATTCTGAATAATGTAACATACCAGATTAGAGGTAAATACAATTGTGAAAGTTGTGGTATTGTGCATGTTGCCTTATGTCAATGCTGCCCAGGGTTCTATATTGGGAAAACAGAGAGATTCTTTAAACAGAGAGTATACGAACACCAGTATGATATTGGGAAAGCTAACATCACGAACGCTTTGGCTAAACATGTCTCTGAGTACCCTGGGCATTCTTTCAACCATCTAGTAATTGATAATGTTAGCAAGAATATCAGAGGAGGTCCTTGGCCCCTCCTCTTAGAGGAGAGGGAGCTTTATTGGCAGCTCAAAGTTAATGCTTTTGCCAGCCCTGGCCCAGTGTTCTCTGAAATGTATTTTACATTTAAAAGCTTTAGAAAAATAACCTTAATGTTTACAAAACGTTTTAAGTACAGTTTTTGTGTTAGTATATGTAACTTATAATTTTAAATATGTATGATAGGTTGTGAAACTTAATTGTATCTACTTAATAGTAATGTATATGAAGTGTTAATGGGGAGAATATGTCTTTAAATGGTTATTAGGGGAAGTGATGTCATTTTGTTTGAATTATTTATACTGTCTTTTCATGGTTGTTATTGTCTGATGAAGTTCTTTCATTTGGTTTGGACGAAAGCGCTTACTTTGCTTGTATTAACCTGTCTTGATTCTTTATTGATTTTTCATGGATAAACTGTGGATGTACCTTTGATGAACCTTGCCTTGAGTCTTTTTGAGTAGTTACATAATTTGCTGTATTTTACAGTTGTAATTCAGCCAGATGCTGAGGGAGTTTGATGAGCTCATGGGAATCAGATCTGAAGACAGGTGACAGAGATGCACAGGAACTGTCAAGATAATAGAGGAAATGAAAGGATGTAACAGAACTCAGCCATACACATACATTCAATTGGTCTTTGACACTGCACTTTGAACACAATGAAGGATATCCATCAAATTAAATCTATATAATGGTGGACGCTAATGCAAGTACAACAAGTCACATGAAAGAATACAGCCTGAAGACTGATCATGAATACTGTACTGGCACTGTACCTGTAGGCCTCTCTGCCATTAAGTAACAACACTGGGCAGAACCAGCAGTTTCTGTCCTTTAGAATAGTCATCTTTATGTCACTTTGCACTTCCCATAAGAGTAGTGACACTGCATGCTACCCACAAGGACAGTGGCACACTAAGGTACCCACAACCATAATGTGGTACACTGCACATTTCAGAAGCACATCAGCACAGTGCACCTTCAAATGTGCACTGGCACACTGTTCTCCCTAAAAGGGTTGTAAGTTCCTATGCACAGTGGCACACATGGCTTCTTACAAACAAAAGAATATTAAATGCTTCCCACAAGTACTGTGGCACACTGTGCTACCCACAAGCGTAGTGGTACCAAATACTTCCCACAATTGCAGCTGCTATACTACCCACAATGACAGTGGGACCCTTCTATATCTACATCCACAGTATTCCACCTACAAACACAAAGCACAATAGCATCATGATCTTTCCCACAAGTACAGTATCACCATATGTTTAAACCAGTGGCACTCTATGCTTTCCACAGTTGCAACAGCACACTGCAGTATCCACAAGCATAGTGTCCCCCTGCACTCCACATAAAAGCAGCAAGCTTGCTCTGAACCATTCTATCTGAATGGCTGGGATTTCTACATGATGACTCAGTCCCATTTTCCTTCTAGAAAGCACCTATCCCTAATCAAAATGTCTGGAATCTTTGTATTGTGAAATAGCGATAATTAGGAGAATGTAAACACAGAAGACCATTGTCATGAAGCAGGTGCAGGTTCAACATACTAGGGGGCATGTTCCTTACAGGGTCACACAGCCTTTCCTAAATACTCCATTAGAATGAAATCCACAACAAGGAGAAGGAAATCTAACTCAAATATGGGGATGAGTATTTAGAAACACATAGCACATTCTGCAACCCTCTCTCTAGATTCCTCTGCACTTCACTTCCGGCAAGTAGCACCATAGTAGTCTGTGGAATTATGTATGCGGCAGGTGGAAGACATGGCTAATGCCTTACTCCAGGATCAAAACTGCACAATCGAGCAGTTAGAAGACACGCTCTACCATGCTGTTTCATTCCATAGCAATGGGACCTAATGTGCTGTTTTATGGTGTTCACCCACTGCTGCCTATGGCTGCAGAGGGGCACCTAGCAGCACAGCAGGTAAATATTGTGAGTCTGTGTGTGTGTGTGTGTGTGTGTGTGTGTGTGTGTGTGTGTGTGTGTGTGTGTGTGTGTGTGTGTGTGTGTGTGTCCGTGTGTGTGTGTGTGTGTGTGTGTGTGTGTGTGTGTGTGTGTGTGTGTGTGTGTGTGTGTGTGTGTGTGTGTGTGTGTGTGTGTGCGTGTGTCCGTGTGTGTGTGTGTGTGTGTGTGTGTGTATGTGTGTGTGTGTGTGTGTGTGTGTGTGTGTGTGTGTGTGTGTGTGTGTGTGTGTCTGTGTGTGTGTGTGTGTGTGTGTGTGTGTGTATGTGTGTGTGTGTGTATTACATGGATTGGTATGGAGAACACTAACGACAGTTGCTCCAAGTGTAATAGGTATTTTATTCAGAGACATGAAGATGAATCGTTAATGAGCTTTTACTCCATGTGGCTCTTGCACATCTCTGAATTGCTACTTAGATCTCTAGTGCTACTGGAACACATGGCACAACACTATTAGTGCAGTGGAGCTAACCTTTCTGAATAGCCATTAATCATTAGTGCTACAGTCACACAATATGATTTGTAGAGCGATTTGCCATGTCCTGTAGATAAGGATGGTGATGGTCTTAATACTGACATAAGGAGCATGTCAACTAAATGTAAAACCTAAATAAAGTCTGTGCTTAAAAAGACAAGCTAGCATCAAAATGTGATTAGTACAAATGCAATTACCACCCAGTGCTAATCACAGCTCCTAAATAAATAATCTATAAAGAAGGAGTTATACAGAATAGTAGACTATGTGCAAAATAGTATATTATACAGCACATTAGTCATAATTCACAGAATTCGGTTCTAATAATTTAATAAAACTTTGTAGAAATACAAACACAATCCACCAGATTTGCAGTAAAATACATATTGTTTATATTTCTCCATGTTTTGTCAAGTTTAAATTCTCTCTGAAATTTCATTTGTAAGAAACACATTGGTTGAAAAATCATTTCAACAAAACCCAAAATAAAAGCATTTTTTGGCAGTTGGCAAGTCCCCCTGCACCCTCACCCCATTACTTACCTATACTAAGTCAACAATTGCTCACCCATGGAAAAATAAAGAGAACAGCTCACCAAACAGAATAACTGTTGGTGTGCAAAGAAAGACTGCAATGATGATGATTTCAAGTGGAGAACAGCAATAAAGGAGTCCACAACTGGGGAGCCGAGTTGAACAATTTAAAACCTTGTCCACTTTCAGTCAGTGAGGTCTAGGATAATGATAGGATACTCTGAATAAACTGTCTAACATGTTATTTTCTATAAAATTTGAAATCAAAGTTAAAATAAGCAAGAAAAAGAATTTTAAACTAGCAGACTGCTGTATGGATTTACATTATGTGTATTACTACAGAACATCGGAGATAAATTAGAAAAGAGACAGAAGCTGTCAAGTAAGCAGATTTAAGGCAAAAACAGAATGACAAATGCAGAGAGTTATTTAAATGCATATTTAAACAAAATGCATTTTGCACTTAAAGTAAAAAAAGTTAGATCTGCAGCAGCTAAATATGTAAAATGTGACAGTAGCATCAATGTACCAATGGTACTAAAAGACAGGATGCTGCCCTTAGTAAAAGCAAGGTCCCACTGCAAATCACACATCACCTCAATGATGTTACATTATATTAATTGTTTATAGTGAATTGTTTAGATTCAGGAGGATAGAACAGCTGTATGAAATAGTAAGAACAGATGACTGAACGAATCACTGCTGTCTTCAGAGTTTAGCCAAAATTACTAGGTTACAACCATTGCTAGAAAGTTGTCCTCTGACTCAGATAATTGCTAACCATATCGCAAGTCATGTCGAAGAGAAAAAAAATAAGTCTAAGAAAGGAGGTAACTTGATGTTGGAGCCACAGTCTGAGGTAAACTTAGCATTCTTTCAAGTATGAAAAAAAAATAATACATGGACTATCCATCATGTGGTCCTCTGCAAGAGTATGCAGTGTAGGCTGTCTGTCACTAACTCACATTAGAAGGGCAAATTAGAGTGTGTGTCTCAAGATATTGCATAGTGTCAAAAATGATGGTTTTAACAGGCATAATCAATACTCTGCACTGCATGTACATCAGCCACAGATGCACTGTAACTTGACTCAAACATTTTTATAACTATTCCATTTGCCCCTACTCTGTGAAACAGGCCGAGTTAAGCAGTAGTCATCATTATCTCAGATAAAAGCATTACACTGCCATAAATGTGTGATGAATAACAACATGTAACACCTAGGAATCTTAAAAGGGGATAGAGGTGGCTGAAGGGACCCCAAGCCTTCAATACAAGAATTATTCAGTCATCTAATATTATAGCTAGTACCTTATACAGTTGCACTATATTTTTCATCATCTTCAAAATTTAGCCAAAATAACTGGTTTGAATAGAAAGCTGTAACTATAAATACCATCTAAATTGCCCAAAAACTGCTATGGCAAAACTGACTCTTACTCTCAGAAACCATGTCCTAACTTATAACACTTGGTGAAGGGTGTGGGAAGAGACTCCTATTAAGAAGAAAGGAGCTTACCTGCCAATTCATAATTAAAAGCATAAGCAAACAGCAATCCAATTTAATAGCTTTTTTGCTCACAAAATTCTCATATTCTAGGAAGGAAAGGAAGCAAAGAGCTAGTCACACCAAACACTCTTTAATTATGGAGACATAGAAGAAAAGCTCTGACCCCAAGAGATGATAACTACATTCCCTAAGGTCCCTCAAGGTAACAACAAACAGAAGACAGCTGAATCTACATATTCAGTATAATGTCTGATATTACTTTCAGGATAAAAAGGGTTAGTATAAAAAGGTATCCTATCAATAAAGATACATGTGAACACATGAGAACATCCAGCAATAAAGTTTTCTGACAGAAATGACTGCAAAACAAATAAATATTTTCAGGTAAGAAATCCAGTTGACTTGAATAAGCTGACTTGGTGGCAGAATGATGCAGCAGATAGCATTGCTGTCTTACAGCTTTAGTTCTCCAGTTCAGTTTTTGGCTGGGACATCTCCTGTGCAGAGTCTGTCTGTTTTCTCTGTGTTAACCTGAGATTTGTCAGGTACTTCAGTTTCCTCCCACTTTATAAAGACTACAGTAGCTGAAATGATGATCCTCCAAACTGCCTGCATAGTTATGTGCTTGCGCACGCGCGTGTGTGTGTGTGTGTGTGTGTGTGTGTGTGTGTGTGTGTGTGTGTGTGTGTGTGTGTGTGTGTGTCTGTGTGTACACACACACACACACACACACACACACACACATATATATATATAGTTACACTTCAGAAGATCGAATGGCTGAAATATCGAAAACCATATGGTCAAGACCATATGATCGATATTTCAGAAGATCGATCTTCTGAAATTGTAACAAAAATAAAAGAAAAACAGTTAAAGAAGATGGTAATGCAGGAGGCCACTGAGCTCCACACTAGGAATATTATGTCCCCTGTGTTGCTGTAGCCACTAAGCAATCAAAAATGGTTATTGAATGTTTGATCAATGTTTGATTTTGCCTTACACCAAGCAATGATCCAGAAAAAACATTCAGCTTAATAGATCTGAACAGACAGACATTTGATTTAATGTAGATGCAGGCCCTCCACTTACCTCCTAGCAGTCATAAACCAATTTATCTAATTCCAAGGTCACTAAACCTCAAAGTTTGTTATACTAAGTCTTCTGGATAAACATGGTTTGTTGGATTATGGCTCAACAAAAGCCAACAGAATCAAACAAATACCAGTTAATCCAAGTACTTTATCTTTATTAATTTGTGGTGGTGCAGCAGTTAGCATTGCCACCTCACAGCAAGAAGCTCTCCGGTTCGATCCTCGGCTGGTAAGTTTCTCAAGCAGAGCCACAGAAGTGATCCCCAGGGTTAATTTCCTATCTCCCATTCAATCATCAAGATTTTTCTTGAAGAGTGATAATGAGGAGCTTTGTTTGATATAGATAGGTAGTTTATTCCAGAGTATGAGAAGTCTCTGGGACAGGAATCTATCCCTCCAGCATGTTCTGTTTATTGTGGTGACTAGGTTTAGGTCCCTAGAGCGTGTAGCTCGGAAGGATTGGGATTTCTTTAAGTGGAGCATGGCCAACAGCTTGGGGTTTGACATAGCTTTGTTTGTTAGGCAAAGATTGCCTCTGAGTAGGCAATATGTGATAGAGTAAAGCTGGAGTTTTTTGAGACAGGCTGCGTAGGGCATCTGTTTGAGGCCGGTAATCCTCTTTGTGAGGTATTTATGCTGACTTTCCAGTTGTTGTAGATGTCTTGTGAGGTACATACCAAAGGGTCTATATTATAACATCAAAGTCTTAAAACTTCGAATTTTATAATATCAACCCCAATTCAGCGAACACTTGAAATAGTGAAGCTGCAGAACACCGAATATTTTCCTAGGGAAAGTATTCGGTGGGCCATTTCTGCGGCTTTGCTATTTCCTCTACTGTGGTGCGAAGGTGACGGACCGGGTTAAGGTAAATGTGCAAACGGACCGAGGTAAGGTGAGTGTGTGATAGTTAGGGACCTTAGGGTTAGGGAGTGGGTAAGGTGAGTGTCCGTTAGTTAGGGACCTTAGGGTTAGGGTTGGGTTAAAGTAAGTGGATAGCTAGTAGTGTATGTACAGTTTAGTGTAGGGTTCTGTGAAGTGTGTATGTGTGGATTATGTATTTTGATGTGCTTGTGCTGTGTGTGTGTATTCTCGGAACAGCAAATTTTTTCCCTTGGAAACAATTTACTGTTCTGAGCATTCGAGTATATCACATTTCCAGGATCCAAGGTCGAGCTTATGGTGTTTGAAATTTTGGAATTTTAATAATGTGATATAGACCCCATACCAAAAGGGGTGCTGGACTCTATAATGGGTCTAATGAGTAATGAGTAGAGGGGAACAATGACCTCTTTTTTCCTGGATGAGAAACCTTTTGTGATGAGGTGTGCCACGTAGAAGGATTTCCTGACTACTGTGGTGATGTGATTATCAAAGGAGAGATTACTGTCCACCTGTTTCCCAAGATCTCTTATCACACTTTCAGTGTTAAGTAGACTATCGTCTATGTGGTAGTTCATGGGTACAGAGTTTTTGCCAAAAGTGATGACAATGCACTTTTTGGCATTGAGCTTGAGGCCATGGCTTTGACACCAGTCATCTGTCTCAGTGAGGCCCTTTTGTAGGATGTCCACATCTTTAGGAGTTTTGATTATGGCTCCTAGTTTTGCAGTCATCTGCAAACTTTGTTAGCCAAAGACCTTCAGTGTTAGCCTGTATGTCAGAGAAGTAGATACCAAACAGCAGAGGACCCAGGACTGAACCCTGTGGTGCTCCACTTGTCACTGGTCTGAAGTTGGATTTAGAGTCTGCTACTTTCACAGTGTGGGTTCTGTCAGTGAGCCAGTTGGCAACCCATCTTGTGACATAGGAATTTATACCTAGTTTAGTGAGTTTATCTATAATTCCAGAGTGGGGGATGGTGTCAAAAGCCTTGGCGAGATCTAAATAGGCTGTGTGAACCACCTTACCCTCATCTACGGCTTTGGTGACTGCTTCAAAGTAGTCTATCAGGTTTAGGAGACATGATCTGCCTTTTACAAACCCAAACTGAGTAGGGTCCAGAGTTTGGAGATTACCAATGATTGTTTATAAGTTCCATGATGATACATTCCATAGCCTTGCAGCCCAGGTTCATCAGGCTGATGGGGCAGTAGTTCCCAGGGTCTCTGGTGGCTCCCCCTTTGTGGAGTGGGATAACCGTTGCTGTGCGCCATTCAGTGGACACAAAGCCTGAGGTGAGGTTATGAATGAACATGGTACTTAGGTGTGGTGCCAGTTCATTCTGTAGTTCATGTAGAATGCAGCCTGGGATGTTGTCAGGTCCCATGGATGCTGTGTTCTTGGCTTTGGAGAGTGTGTTTTTTACCTGTGCAGCCATGATCACAGGAACTTTCCACTCTTCCGGTGTAGAGATGGGCCATTTAGGGGGTGAGAGAGGAGTAAAGTTAGCACTGAAGGTGATTTTCTAAAGGACAACAAAGCAGTTTGCAATCTGGGGAATGTGAAAAGCCATTTGATTAGAATTCATTCTTATTTATTTAATTCTGGTGGATGTAAAAGATCTCAAAGTACCTACCAAAAAGAGTATGGTCCTTTATGTAACACAACATAAAAATATTATTTATATATATATATATATATATATATATATATATATATATATATATATATATATATATATATATATACACACACACACACACACACACATGGTTCCCCTTCAATAATATCGCATTACTGAATGCTTGAAAGTCAGTAACTCAAAAGTATAATGTCGAACCAACAAAAATCCCGAAACCCACAAGCACGAAAACAAAAAACTCCGAACATACAGAACACATACACCACACAACACGCACACCATACAACCCACATAACATAAACTACAAGCCCTACACTACATGTACGCAGGGGAGAAAGCCCCCCTGCATCCCCCACACACCCACTACTTATATATTCTATCTCCGAGATCGCACTAATACACACAAAAAAAAAACACCACACAGACATTTTAAACTGCCTCGCACACACACAAACACATCACACATACATAGACACATCCAACACTCACAATCATACTCCCACCTCCCTACCCTAACCCACACACACACAACTTACAAAACACGCACATGCACTCACTTACCTTCACTTCCATAAAGCATCCCAACTCACACACTTCTCGTCCCATAGCTGACATGCATAAGTGCAAATTCGAGATTTTTGAATTCAAGCTTATGCAGATTCGTGCTTCTGCATTTTCGACTTTACAGTCTCGAGTTACTGAATTTTGAGCATTCAGTAATTCGGGATTGTGAAGGGGAATTTTATATATATATATATATATATATATATATATATATATATATATACTAACAAAATGTAGATATTTACAGATACGTACATACACATTTCTATTTTTTATAATGGGACCATCATTGAGCCCGATACCAATACCAAACTACTAGGGGTCACTATTGACAATAAACTTAGATTTGACTTGCACATCAGTCAGACCATTAAGGCTGTAAATAAGAAACTTGGATCCTTGTATAGAATTAAGAACTTTCTAACCCCCAACGCCAAACTAACGACTGCCCGTACGCATCTCCTCTCCACACTACTGTACGCCTCTCCTGTATTTTCCTTCCTCAACAAATCTGATATCAATAAACTCTCTGTGACTTATAATCACATTGCCAGATTTATAACAGGACTTCCTTATAGAACCCATCACTGCCTTAACCTAAAAACACTTGACTGGTTAGAACTACCCAATCTTCTCAAACTGAACCAACTTTCTGAAGCGTTCAAAATCATTAAGGAACCTGATAAAACCCCTTCACTGAATAATCTACTGACCCCCTACTCCAACCTAAGCAGTCTTCGCTCCTCTAACAGACTTTTGGTCCAAACCATCAAATCTAATAATATGGGTGGTGATGCCCTCTTTGCCAACTCTATAGGAAAGATTTGGAACTCCCTCCCAAATAACCTTAGACTTACTACCTCCCTTTCTCAATTCAAAAAAAATCTTACTCAATTCTTTAAGGCACATTGGCTATGTTCATGTGTAAATCCAGACTAGTTTCTTCTTGATCTACAATTTATCCTACCCCACTTGAACAAATCTGGGTTACTTCTTTTAGGCTTTAAACTATTCATTATTTAACGGACAATTAATCCTACTTGTTTGTTCCACAGCAATTTGTTTCTTCATGATCCCTTGGAATTCTACAATGGCCTAGATGTTGTATCTGATTATAGTAACACTACTGTCTTTTGACTTGTATTTTTGTATATTTGAGTTGGATTTTAACTGTCCAGTTGCTAACTATATTTAACCTAAGAAAAGCATAACATATGTTAATTAGTATCTTTTTCTCCTTTTCATGTATGTACCTGTAAACTTACTTGTATTTTGTTTTCTCTGTGGAGCTTTTCTCCCCGGGCCTCCGCTGAAAAAGGACATGTATCCAGTCGGACTATCCCGGTCAACAAATGTAAAATAAAATAAAATAAATAAATAAATTTAGCTATTTATTACAGATATTACAGCTTTCATACTCTACCACCACTAAATAGCCTACTGCCCTGCACCTTCTTTTTCCTTCTTGATCCCTACTTTCACACTACCTGCCATCAATAACATACAGATCCCTTTACTTAATTATGCTGCTTCTCAACTTATTCTCTAATCCTCACTTCCTATTGGGCAATCTCTCATCCTACCATGACTCTATAATAACTCTCAACATCTTTCCAACTCTGTCCCAATCACCTATTCATACTTCCTCCCTATACTCTCCACACATCGCACCACACTAAGTTTGCCCCTCACCTTTATTCCAGATATAGAATAATTAACTCCATTTCAGTTTAAACAAAACCAGAGTTAAGTGGAAAAATACTCTTCAAAAAGCAAGGATCACTAATTCTCCAATATACTAAAATCATTCTTGGAGGAGAACTTCACCCCAGTCTTGGCCCCATCTATCACAATCAACATCAATGCAATTCTCTTCCATACATTACTCTAACCCTACTATGGTCACCCCCCCCCCAATCTACTTTTAGCTGTCATAAATGTTAGAAGCATAAGAAATAAAACTTCTGAACTACATGCCTATATTATCCAGCATAAATCTGATATCCTCAGTGTAACTGAAACTTGGCTTAAACCCAGCAAAAACAACTCTAAAATTTCACCTCCCGGCTATAATATCATCTGTAATGACTGTATAAAGAGAAATGGTGGTGGTATTGCTTTACTATTTTGCAACAACTACCACATTTCCCCTTTATAACAAGCCGATATCAAAATTCAATTTAGCAGAGCTGCAGAGCTTCTTATTACATTTCTGAAATTTAACAATTATAAACAAATATCTATTACTGTTTTTTATATCTCTCCTGGTGACAATACATCTATACTGGAAGATATCCTATGTTGAACAGCCATAACAATTCCACACCTAATTAGCAGCCCCACACATTAAAGCAAAACATTAAATTCTTTATTAGACTGGATCATGTATCAGACACTAACAAATACACCACCACAGGTACAATGTCTGACTGTCCCAGTGATAATCTTCCAGTCTACAACTAGACATCTTACACATCCACTTAAACAGTATGTTTATAAAACAACATGCAATCTTTCCAGGATTAATCCTGAAATGTTCATTACTACTCTATCATCTATTAAATGGAACTTCCTAAAAAATCTTCCCCTTCGATGATACTATACATGAATTCAATATAACTTTTCTGAATTCCCTAAATTGCCTTGTACCTCCAAGAAGGAAGAGACTAAAAACAAATAATGTAATTTGGCTATCCAAAAAGAGTACATTCTAATGCAGGACAGAGAAAAGGCATGGAAAGAATGGCAAAAATATAAAGCAACAAAATATCTTAACAATTTCAGAAGGCTTCTCATTCATACTAACAAGCAAATACATGAAGACAAAAAACTGTATTATAATAACTTTCAGAATAGCAGTAAACACAAGCCTAAAATGTTCTGGACAGCCATTAAAGAAATCATGCATTCTGGCCTAAAATTCAACCTTAATCCCTCTCCCAATAACTTATACCATTCAAAAATGCAATATAGTTCAGCTCTTATTTAATAAGTAGCAAAGCACCTCTAACCAAGGATTACCCAGCATCTAATCCTAACTCTGCCCAACAGTCAAGTATTTCCACATCCACTTTCACCTTCACCCCTGTGCCCCTATCCTATATAAAACTACCCTTAAACAAACTCAAACCATGCTCTACTTTGACTGATGACCATTCAAGTGAGTACCTTAACAATAGCAGCCAACAGCATTGCCTATTCTGTCAAAGTCCATATAAACAGGTCATTTCAGGAATCCCACATTCCCTCTCTCTGGAAAAAGTTTAAATTATTTCTCTGCACAAAGGAGGAAATTCAACAGACATTAATACAGTTAAATCTATAGCAATCTTAGCCACCCTCTCCAAAATACTTGAAAATGCATTAAAAAATTACTAAACTATTTCCTACACTGCAAAAAAAACTGCTACCACCCACATAACATAGTTTCCATCCTTCCCATAGTACTACCACTGCACTTCTAACCTATAGAGATACTGCCAATAAAGCTAGAGATAACAGCAAACTAGTCTCCTCATTATTTCTAGACTTGTCTAAAGCCTTCAACACAGTTTGTCACAGCAAACTTCTACTTCAAATGTCCACATAGATCTCATTCAGACCACCCCACTATGGTTCAGAAGTTACCTATCCAATAGGTACCAGTCAGTAAAATGGTACTCCCTCCTCTCTCCATACCTCCCAGTCACCACTGGTGTACCATGAGGCTCTATCCTTGGTCCCCTCCTCTTTAACATTCTCACCAACAGCGTCTACACATCCACACAACATGACCACAGACAAAAACATACACTGACATTTAAAATACTGAAGCATAACTCAAACTCAAAGCATAAAAACAAACTACTAAAAATGCCTCACCCTGAAAACTCCAAACTACTACTTTTAAAAAACAAAATTCTCTTATGAAAAATTGATGAATTTAAACCACTTTCTGTTGATCTTACATGGCTAATTATTCAGGCTGATAGCATGTGAATTTTTTAATTTAACTTTCATATATAAATCTATATTAGAAAACTCATCAAAAAGTAGGGATACCAATGGATCCAAAATTCTTTCCCACCAGTGCAACTAAAACTAAACTTGCCACTATTTATTTCCTTCCCACATTCATTTATGGTGCTCCACATTCATTTTACCCTAATCCATCCAAAAAAAAAAAGACTAACTAATCAAAACTTGAAAAAGTTGCTAAATTTGCATCATACACCCCTTACAGAACCCACCACCGTAGCTAAATAGTGAACTAAGCACAATTATTGTTAAATAATATATATAACCTCTCTACATAGTTGTTTTTTGTTCACAAAACCTATCAAATCTCAAGACATTATCAAATCTGCTCCATTTGCTGGAGCCTAGAAATCCTTAGCTGAATCCATCATGTCAACACCCTCCCTCCCTCCTACCTCCCCTCAAACCTCCCTTGAAAGACTTCCCTTCAAAGCTGTTTCTGTTTCTTGCTCAAAAGCTGATAAACTATATCTAAAAAAATCTAAACAAGTATATATTCACCTTACACCTACCTTACTCCACCTTTTACTCCTTCCCTTACCTTATCAATTTGCTTTTTCTCTCACTCTTTTCTCATATTTGTTTTTCATAGTTCCCTTTTTTTTTTAATTTATCTATATTTAATTTATCTATTCTCTGGATACCAAACCATAGAAACTTATATTGTATTATAACTCTTAATAGATGTTAATAGATGTTATTATCTTATATCTAATAATTGTTTATATTATGTTATGTATATACCTTTGACCTTGTTTAAGACTATTTTTTAAAATTTTTAAAATGCTTTGTAATACTTTCTCCCACTGATAATGACCCCTACCCCCCAGACTTTTTTAGTTATTATCAAATTTCTAAAAATAAATAAATAAATAAAATTATAATTTTTATAACATCCTCATTGTTATTATTCCATAATTAACCCTTCCATACCTTCTTCCATAACCATAATCTAATTTTTCACAATATGTCTGCCAAAATCTATTTCCCATTAAATAAAATTGCATTCAGTCTTACATTCCAAATAACCCATGTTACATAAAATAAATGCTAAGCTAAACCTTCTCACACATTCTTTCTTCTTGCTCTTGTATTATCCAAACATAATCATATTTTTATCTATATTGTTTATGTCATTAATGGTCTCAAAATATTTCTAAGCATAACTTTTTCAGAGGTTCATAATTCTTTTACATTTCAAAAAACATGCTCTTTTGTCTCAACATATTTATTACCAGTCTCCACAGGAATTGCTGACACTCCGCTATCTTAGTACACCACCTTTTTCTTACTTTAATCACTTGTCTGGTAAATTGCCTGTGGATTTACATAATAATATTATTTCATCAGTTTATTATACCACATCCTTCTACCCTTCTCTATGTCATCAATTTTTATTTTCCATATTAGATTTTTCTTGATAATTTTTAATTTTGTCATTTACATATTATTTTTCTCTTTTTCATATTTTCATCATCTCCCAGTAATTTTTGTACTAATATTTAAACATTGTCACTATTGCTTTCTCATACTCTACCTTTACCCACATTAATACTCTATCCAAGTTTAACGAAAAATAATAAACAACTGGATTTAGTAACCAAATCCCCCTTCATCTTCACTCATATACAACATACCTCTTTTCAATGGGTTTAATCTTAAAAGTCATATGAAAGAAAACAGCAACTGCACAATTTCCTTTCCATATTTTTTGGGGCGGGATCATATAAACTTTCGACATGTATGCTAGTTTTCCCATTAATATAGAAATCACCAGATAAAACTTTTTCTTGAATGTTAATCGATGCATCCCCCACAGAAGACATATTTATTTAATTTCTGTTATCAAACCCTACCATTACATCATAACTACATTATTTTCCCAAATTTTATCCATAGCAAAGACAGTTCATTCAGTGAAAAATCCACACCCTGACTTTTTACCACATCACCCAAACTCTTTTATCTTTATTTAAGGTCATTCCCATTCCCTTTAAACACCCATTCAGATAAACAAACACTTCCATCATCCATATTTTGTTCTTAGTAACTATATCATCTGCATAAGTCAAAACTGCTGGAATGACCACCTTTTTTCCATCACATATCTAGCAGCTTTCATTTTATAAGCTACTTCGCTCACTATCACATTTATTACCGATGATAGCAATTTTCCACTCACAGGACTTCCTTCTTTTATACCACACAGCATGCATATTTCTTTACTCAGCCACTCATTCATGAATACTTGCACTCTATAATTTTGCTGTGCTGATATACATACTGTCCTAATTCTGTTACCTATTCCACACTTTTCCATAACACCTCACAAGGCATCATGTCCTACTGTATCAAATGCCTTGCTAATATCACCTACCAGAAGTTTCACATCCTGCCTTTTACATATAATATCATCCTCAATTTCTCTCACAACCAATAAAAATTCTTGACATCCCTTCCCTTTTATACAATATATACTTTCTGCCATAATATCAGTCATCCTTCCTTCCATTCTCCTCTGTATTATTTTCATAAAAATGTAATAATCTTTATTATCTAGTGTGATGGGTCTCCATTTTTTTCATTTTTCTCATCTTTCTTCCATATAAATTTTAATATCCCAGCTACAGAACTCTTCATAAACCAGTCTTTCCGTCAGCCATTCATTCAGTACATTTACAAAATATTCTCTTTGTCAGTCCAATAATTTATTGTACATTTCATGCACTATAACATCTGAGCCTGATAGTGAGTCGAAATGTACTTTCCTAAGTACTTCACCCAATTCACTAAAGCAATTTATTCTTCAAATTCTTCATGAACTTGTTTTGGAATGTTTTTTTACTTTCCATTCTCTGTTATTTTCCTTCTTTTCATACATATTTTCCACATGCTGTACTTCGTTTTTCTTCTTCTTTCAGATTTTCCCGGTTAGGGGTCGCCACAGTAGATCACCTGTCCGCTCATGATTGACAGTGGAGTTTTACAGTGTCGAGTTGCCAACCCGGTGCCCAACCTTCCACGGAAGACACACACATGCACACACGCACACCTAGGGCCAATTTAGAGTGTCCAATTCACCTACAGCATGTCTTTTGCGATGTGGGAGAAAAACCGGAGCACCCAGAGGAAACCCATGCGACCACAGGGAGGACATGCAGACTCTGCATAGAAGGCACCCCAGCCGAAGATCACACCGGAGAACCTCTTGCTGTGAGTCAGCAACACTAATGGCTGCACCATCGTGGCCGCCCTTCCACATGCTGTACTATAAATACTCAAAATAAAGCCTGGAAGTCATGGCAAACTTAAAAAAAAAAATCAATAAAATGTATACTTCAGGTGCCTCAGAAATACAACCAAACTAAAACTGGATAAAAAGTCATTATTGTAATATGCAAGAAACTCCCCAAAACAAGCTCACAATTCTCAACCAAACTCTTGAAGATGCCCCTACAAAAACAGACGGCAAATTTAACAATCACTTTATACACTCCCATCACCTCAATACTAAAAACCAACACCGTGTACAATTTATAATGTTTGTTAGAATCCAATACTCACTCAGTCTATTCCTGTCTAAAACCTGTACCCACTCATTCAGTAAAAAAAAAAAAACTCCTCAAACTGAAACCATGACCCTAGCCAGTACTAGGTGGTTAAGCAGCTGTCTAGAGCCCAGTGCTGGATGAGGGGCCTAGCCACAACTTTAATCTAAAAAAAAGAAATATTCTCTCGCTGGGACGCAGCATTAGTTTAAAAACATAGTTTTCCTACTTTGTTTAATTGAAAAATACCGTTTCTTGCTCATTGTCAATACCAAAGCCCAATATCATGCTTCTCCTTTAAGATTTTCCAGCTTGACATGGATGCAGATGTGAGATTTTATGTTATATCACAGTGTGTGTGTGTGTGTGTGTGTGTGTGTGTGTGTGTGTGTGTGTGTGTGTGTGTGTGTGTTACAGAGGGCATTTTAGTTAAGAGAATTGCTCTGACTCAAAACCTCTACTTTGACTACAGGTACCAAGAATCTTAATCCTCTACACCAACTGCCAGACCTCCATTATTTTTTTTTTCCTTTTGTAAATCACTGATGATTACAGTCAGTCATTGTTTCACAGCTTTTGTGTTTCACAACATAGATGTTGATGCAAAACCTGTTCTGAAAACTTCTTAGGTGATTTAAAGTAGTCTGCTTTTATTTGTCTCCACTTTGCAGAACACCTATGATTTTGCCTCATATTTATGTCCTGTCATTGAGCAAATCACTAAATTAGACAGTGCTTTGGGGAAACTGAAAATTTGGGCTATGCTCCTCAATGGTCCCCTGGATAACAAGTCTAGTAACTAGTACCTATGGATCGGTAGTTATGGTGAAAAGGAAAGTGATTGCATCAAACGGCAGCAGCATCACTTGAGCCATGTTCTTTGGATGTGATCCTCAGTTTCCTGAATGATGACAGTGTGTTTATTAAATGGACAGCATGAAGTTTGTAAGTTTAATATTAGATTCAGATTCATATTCATTACCATTCATAGAGCACCATTTGTCCACAGTCTGGCCCTATTGACACTGGAGGTATATGTTGCAGCATACAGCATTATTACCCACTGACCATGGTCAGACTTGTACTGAGTGATGTCAGAATGGATAGCTTGTCCTTATTAACAGAGCACATTTAGGGAGGTCAAAAATGAGATGTAAGGTGTCCTGCAAGCATGTAAACCCCAACATCTACAAGACTGGTTTGTGAAGGATTTCTGCATTTAGTGAAACACTTTTATGGCTGTTAGTGCAGAGAGCTAAAGCTCCAACATGTTAATGATCTATTTCCTGTGGCAAGGGTACATGGTTTGAATCTTTTCACCTTCATGTACCTACCATGTGACATTGATCAAGTCACTTTAACTGTACCAGACAGTGATTTGGAGCAATCAGGAATTTGGGCTAGGCTATTTAATGGTCTTCTGGATTGCATACTTAGTATCTATGATCCTTTTGCTTTTTGTCAGCCCTCCCCTATACCATATCTGATCTAGTTCAGGAAATGTTATGGCAATATCATCAGCACACTGTTTTTTAAATGCAAAATAAATAACATTCTTCATCAGCAGCAAGCACTGCATTTGTAGGTGAAGCACTGAAATCCAAATTTGTTTGTCAACAGCAAGATCTGCATTAATAATAGTTCTATACAATGCAGAATTATTTAAATCATTTTTACTTCTGCAGAGATTATGCATATTGACTTAGCATATGTTATCAGGTGGTTAACATTCCTTATGTTCTCATAAATAATTTATTTTTTAACCATACTACATCTGTCTGGATTTTGTGGTAAAATGCTATTAATATTTCATCAATTTAATATAGTTCATCCAAAACTACCAAGAAAGTACATGTAATTTATTTTTTCATAACAATAAAGGATGTACAACATGAACAAAGTGGCTATAACTGCTGATGGGATGGCTCTCTGTGGATGAAAATACCCTGTGCTCTCATCTGGTAATTTTTAAACTGTCTTTAATCTGCACTGCATGACTAGTGTGCATGTGTGTGAGAATTAAGTATGGATAGTTTGGATACTCTGTGGCTGTGTGAAACAAATGTGAAATGTGACTTTGGCCATTATTATTATCATTATTGTTATTATTATCATTATTGTTATTATTATTATTATTATTATTATTATTATTATTATTATTATTATTGTTGTTGTTGTTGTTATTATTGTTATTATCATTATTATTATTATTATTATTATTATTATTATTATTATTATTATTATTATTATTATTATTATTATTCATTTTTGACAGATAAATGAGAAGGCTGCACTCAGCAATATAGTTATACTTGCTGGGTTTTGGGATGTTTGTTTTTTAAAGACCTGTATTGAATTATCATTTGTGAAATAGGCGAACTTACATTTATATAAAAGTAATTAAACCATATTAACAAGTTCACATTTACAAACATTACATCATACATATTGTTTCTTTGCGAATTGCATATCTAATCTCTCTTCCCAATTTTTTTTCTGACCTCTTCTAATTGATTCCTATAGTTATCATGGGTTTGGAGATGTCTGTTTATGAACATGACTGATTCTGCTGAGCTGACAAAAGTTAAAAAAGTTATCAGTTGTCTTTGCAGGACTAGTGTGCATTTGTGTAAAGCAAATTGGAATACTTTACTCTTGGCACTTTTATCACAATTAGACATGTGATGCATATACAGTCAATTTAGTGGCCGTAACTGTTCCGTACAGATATTGGTGGAGTAAAATAACAACAGTTTGCGTGGCCCGAAAGGGCTACCTTTGTCATTATTGTTTCATACATTTTGTTTCATTGTTTACTAGAAAAAAAATGTTCAAAACTGCAAATTTAAAATGCACTCTTAAAAATTTGCTATATTAAATAAGAAATATAATTTAAAACAATCAGGAAGGTTAATTGAAGAACACATGCATTTATGCTTATTCCTAAAAATGTATCCAGGGGGCCTACACTGCCCAGATGCATTCTAAATTAATGTGAGTTTCAGTGCATTTTTAATGAATGTGAGCTTCAAGAGAAAAGACATTTGTTTTTGCTCATCCTAAGTCTGTTTTCAGTGTGTAACTGTTTTGTTTTATTTAGCAAATGATCATCAGAGTTCTTCTATAAAATTTGAAATACAAATTTTAAATGAAATCCACATCTCTGTAATCATTGTAAAAGTAAAGAAGAAAATAGCATACATACTGACAGTTTTGACCAGTGTTTATCGTAATTGGGGAGAGATAGGCAAGTAATAGGACAATGGAATGACTGCAGGAGTGGGGGTGCTGCTCCATTACCCTACCTAGGGGCCCCATTTGACCATGATCTGGCTCTGCTGGCCACTGACAGTCTTCCATCAGAATGTCTGAAAAAGTTGCCAAGGGCCTTGCCTACTCCATAACCATTCTAATAAATAGATCCATTAATGAATGTTATGTTCCCACTACATGGCAAAAGGCATACATAGTACCCCTTCACAAAGGAAGCTGATCTAACTGACATGGACATCTTCCAAAAGGGCCTTACTGAGACGGACACCTGGTGTCAAAGTCATGGCCTCAAGCTAAATGCCAAAAAATGCATAGTCATCCCGTTTAGGAAAAACAAAACACCCACAAATTACCACATAGGTGGCAGCCCCCTTAATACAGAAGGGGTAATGAGAGATCTGGGGACCCAGGTAGATAGTAATCTCTCCTTTGACAATCATATTGCCAAAGTAGTTAGGAAATCCTTCTATGTGACCCATCTAATTACTAAAGGGTTTCACATCTAGAAATAAAGAGGTTATAGTGCCCCTCTACTCGACAGCCATCAGACCCATCATAGAGTACAATGTCTCATTTGGGATGTACCTCACAAGACACTTCCAACAGCTGGAAAGATCACAAATGTACCTCACCAAGAGGATTACTGGCCTCAAACATATGTCCTATGCAGCCCGACTGAAAAAACTCCGGCTGTACTCAGTGGCACATTGCTTACTCAGAGGTGATCTCTGCCTGACTTACAAAGCCATGTCCAACTCAGAATTGATGGACATGCTCCACCTAAAGAAATCCAAGTCACTGCGAGCCACGCGCTCTAGTGAGCTAAACCTCACCATAACAATAAATAGAACATGCTGGAGGGATAGATTCCTGTCACAGAGACTCCCCATGCTTTGGAACAAAATTCCAAACTACATTAGGCAGAACCCCTCACTAACACTCTTCAAGAGAAACCTTGGCGAGTGGATGGGTAACAGAAAATACACCCCTGGGATCACTTCATTGGCTCTGCTTGACAGAGGATTAGTTAATTAATCAATGGGGCGGCGAAAGCCGACACACTCTGGCTAGGCTTATAAATGCCCTCAGGCAGATAGCCTAGTACCTACCTATGAACCTATAACAACTATGCTAATTTCAGACCAATCACTGTACTACCTCCCAAATCAAAAATCCTTGAAAGATGCATAAACACTCAATTACTTAACTGTCTCAGCATAAATAACCTTCCTTCCTCAATACAACATTGCTTTCATAATACCACCACAGCCTTACTACCTTTTTGATACCATCAATAAAACAGAAATTCTGGTAATCTAGTTTCCTCACTATTTCTCGGCTTGTCAAAAGTATTCAACATAGTCTCCCATTATCTACTACTACATAACCTGGTTTCTCTAGGCCTCTCACTTACCTCTCTTTCCTAGTTAAAAAGCAACATATCAGATAGATACCAAGGTGTCAAATGACAAAATGATTATTCCTCTTTTCTACCTGTCACAGTTGCTGTACCAATGAACCCATACTGGGACCACTCCTGTTTAC
This sequence comes from Protopterus annectens, assembly GCF_019279795.1. NCBI lineage: Eukaryota > Metazoa > Chordata > Ceratodontiformes > Protopteridae > Protopterus > Protopterus annectens. Next base: position 1,007,954,694 of record NC_056746.1, on the reverse strand, counting down.
TGAATTCATAAAAACAGCATTATTGTATCCTTTGGAAAGTCATCTACCACAGGGAACTATGGCATTGACCATATGACTCTATGAGTTGACCTAGTTGTTTGGGATTTGGGACCTTATGTGGACAGTGTCCTAACTTTCGATCAACATGTGTCCACATTCATAAGAAAGTCCTTCTATATTGCACAGCTGTTAAATAACAGGATTGTGTCTATATCTAGAGATGTCATTGCTGCTCATTAGGCCATTCATTGGGTGTAGTGCCCTTTGGCATGTATTTGTGGAATACCCACAGAGATACCTTACTAAATGGCTACAAGGCCTAAACAGTTTGCCCTACATGGATCTTACTCAAACACCCATGTCTATACCCTACATCCTACAGACTTTACTAAGAGTGATCTGTTCTGATATACAAAGCATCATCTGACCCAGTACTGATGGACCTAATGCAAATCAGCAAATCAAATGTCATCAGAAATACTCAATCTATGGAGCTAAATCTCTTCTGCAATATCATGAGAACAGTTTGGAGGGACAGGTATATCATGCACAGAATACTAATTTTCTGGAACAGACTTCCCATCTATGAAAAACAAAGCTCCATCCTGTACATATTCAAGCACAACTTGGATCTATAAATGGATAAAAGAAATTTTTACCACAGGACTGCTCCCTGTACTACTAATGAACACAGGCAACTTCTACTTGCTTTATCCCATACATGGGTCCTCTCACATTATCTATGGTATGGTATGGTTTCAATTATTCTGTCTACGGATAATATATAATTATTGGCCATGGGATGGGTAAGGCCAATCTAACACCAAATGGGATAGGTTAATTCAAGCACCATGAGAGGAACTGACAAGGATTACAATGGCCTGCAAGGGCATTTATCCTATGAACTTATAAATTACCTACACTCACCAGCCAAACACACTGCTCTGATTCCATGTGCTGATAATTCTACATTAATTTGTTTTGCCACTACCTGGTGTGATACCCCTGCAGTGTCCCAGTAATCAAGGAGCCTTAATCCTCACCACTAGCACACTGAGGGTTGTACAATGGGAGGATGACAAATACACAAACAGTAAAGTACAATTTCCCTTGAGAGCACACAGAGATCACAGTCAGTCTGGGTCTGGTTTCTCCCTCTTTCTCCAGATCCCGAATAAGACTCCCCAATGGCACAGCTATAAGGTTAAGATCTCAGATGAGGGGTCAAGCCAAGACTTCCAGCACCCTCTCTGTCCAACCAGTGCTTCATGTCCCTGCCCAAGTAGCTCACACACACACACACACACACACACACACACACACACACACACACACACACACACACACACACACACACACACACACACACACACACACACACACACACACACACACACACACCCTGGGGAAGGCTGGCACAGGTTTACTAGTTATGCCCCCTTCTGCCCAGACTATAAGGTAGTTATCACTGCCACCAACCCCTACCTATCAGCTACTTAAGGACCTTACAAAGGGTGACCAATCATACTGTGTAATGTTACTATTATCCAAATGGTAGTCTAACCAAAAGCAAGACTATTTAGGGGTTGCCTGTACAGTGTCACCAAATATGGGTCTATATTTGATGATCAAACTTTAAAAGTTCAGCTGTCATATGGTCGACACCATACGATCGAATTTTTGAAAGTTCAAACGTTTTAACAGAGATCCTTGTACAGTGCGGAATGGGAAGATTTCCCTTTTCTGCACTGTAGTGCAATCTCAGAGTTGGTATACTTAAAGACTGGGGGGTGGGGGGGCACAGCCCCCCAAGTGGGGGGTGCAGGGTGGCTTGTCCCCTTTTTAAAACGTTCATGTAGGTTATTTGTGTAGTTTATTTTTTTTATTAGATTTTTGAACTTTTAAAAGTTCAATCATATAGTGTCGACCATATGACAGTCAAACTTTTGAAAGATCGATTATCTAATATAGCCCCACCAAATACATATGCAAGTACTCTAACATCTTAAATATGTCTCACAAATATCAGCCACAGATATAGGTTTAAATATATTTAATAATAAATAATAAAAGAACAAGACAATACTCAATCAACACAGTAACTACAGAGTTCAGAATCACAGGAAATATTTTAAAACAACATTGCAGGACAGTCTGAAATAAGTACAGAAAACATCTAAACTAATCTTTACTATATTTCTATCTATATCTAAGAGAGATACTATGCCCTAAGTCTTATGTACAGTCAACACGCAGCCAGAAGTGTTGATGATAGATGTTTCCAGGTCAAAGACAAAATACAAAATGCCCAATCTTTCTCTGACAGAGTTCTTAAATTACTATCAGACATTACTGCTGGGTCAGCTTGGATGACATCACTTGTTGTCACCTGCCTTCAGTTCCCAGGCTAAGAGATACCAACAGAATTTTATCATCTCTGTGTGAGAAGTACATATCTCTCAGATGTGCAGCTGCTAGGAAGCAATAAAACACTTTACATTTTAAATAAAACAGTCAAAAATGGAAGGAGCGACACATGGTAAACATACCAAGGAACATCAAGAGGCCAAGCAAATAAAGTGCAATGTAAAACATAAAAAACTAATTCGAGTCACAATGGTCAAATAGTGGTCAGATAGGCAAACGATAACATTAATGTCTGTGCTTTGCTGTTCTGAAGGATTAACGTTATCGTTTGCCTATCTGACCACTATTTGACCATTTTTATGTTTTTATTTTACTTTATTTGCTTGGGCTCTTGATGTTCTGAAGTTATCTTATGGACCTTTGGTATGTTTACCATGTGTCGCTCCTTCCATTTTTGACTGTTTTATTTATAATTTTGGCTGCTTTGGTTGGAGCGTTTACTCTGCATAGGTATTTATATTTTTGGGATTACTTTACATTTTAAACCTAGTAATTAAAATTACTTTCAAGACAATAGAAAAACTTCTAGCTCTAGACATTGTGTCTGCTTGCTGCATTGAAACTGAGAGATAACACAATCGTAAAACATTGATTCCAACTTATTTTCTTGAAGTGTTGCAAGTTAACTCTGTATGTTCCAGCTTCTACTATTAAAGCATATATTTGCACAGGTATATAGTTTATATAGGTTTACCTTTAAATCATCGATCCCAATATGGGCGAAACTGCTTCCGCGACTACCGAAGTGCGAACGTCTCCAACGTTGAACTCCTCAAAAGCGAACGACAAAACCTTGCCCCTTTTTGACCCATGGTAGCACTGGTGTGGAGGTGTAGCGAGGTCGGGAATGTCAAAATTCAACATATATTCGACATTTAAAATTTTTTGTGGTTTCGGTTCGCGTAAATGAGTCGATTAAGTGGCCGGTCGATCATGTGTGATTGACGATATAAAGGTAAACCTTCATATACATTTCTATTTTTTTCCAGTAGGGTACACTGTGGTTACATTCTCGAAGCTCAGTACATAACATACAGTTCTCTTACATTTGGAAGACATGCATATGAATCATATTAATATTCACAAATGACATAAGATTATTTACAAAATTCCAGATAGCTGGGCTGGCAGTCTCACAATCACCCCCCCACCCAAAAACTCAAGCTTGTTTTTCAAGTAACGCTTGAGAGACTTTGCTTGAGAGGGTTGAGCCTCTCTGGGAATACCTTACCCCATTCCTTGTTTGAGAGCCCATCTGCATTGGCATTGCTAATCTCACTGCGGTGCTGCACTGTCATATCATATGCTTGCAAACCTAGGCTCCACCTTAGTAACTTGGCATTTTGCTAGCTGGCTCGATGTAGTCATGGTAATGGATTGTGGTCTGTAACTACAGTGAATTTCCTTCCATACAGATAAGGCTGAAGTTTCTGCAGTGCCCACACTATGGCTAGACATTCCTTCTCTACAGCTGCATAGCATTCCTTCCTGGGTTGGAGCCTATGACTGAGCTAAACCACTGGGTGCTCTTCTCCCTCTGAAGAAACCTGGCTAAGCACAACCTCCACCCCATGGTTTGAAGCATCCACCTGCATAACAAATTCTTCGCTGTAATCTGGAGTGGCTAACACAGGGGGTCCTCCCAAAGCTCCTTTAAGGTTCTGGAAAGCTTGCTCACAGGCTGGGGTCCACACTACCTTATCTGGCCTGTTTTTTCTTATCAGGTCTGTGAGGAGAGCAGCTATGGTACTATAACTGGGGATGAACTTTCTGTAGTACCCTGCTGTCCCTAGGAATGCCCTAACCTGCTATTTGGTAACACGGGCAGGCCATGCCTAAATGGCTTCCACTTTGGCAGGTTCTGGCCTGATCTTACCACTCCCCACTCTATGTCCCAGGTAGAAGACCTCTGCCATACTCACCTGACATTTGCTGGGCTTAATGGTCAACCCTGCCCTCTGTAGTCTGTCCAGCACCTCCCTGACATGTTGAAGGTGCTCTTGCCAGGAATGGCTGTAGACGGCAATATCATCTAGGTAAACAACAGCAAAATTTCCTGTTTCTGCTAGGATATGATCTACTAGCCTCCAGAGAGTCACTGGGGCATTTTTCACCCCAAAGGGCATCTTCATGAACTCATACAAGCCAAAAGCAGTCACAAAGGCTGACCTCTCTCTAGCACTGGGAGTCAAGGGCACCTGCCAGTAACCCTTGGTAAGATCAATAGTGGTAAGATACTTAGCCTCACCCAGCTGCTCTAGGGCTTCATCTATCCTATGCATGGGCTAAGCATCTGACTGTGTAACTATTTAATTTCCTGTAGTTCACACAGAACCTGATGCTGCCATCCTTCTTTGATACCAGCACCACTGGGGTGGCCCAGGGACTGCTGGACTCCTGAATTACCCCTAGTTCCAACATTTCTTGTATCTCTTCCCTCAAAGTCTGTTTGACTCTCTCAGGCACCCTATAAGGGGCCTGCTTAATAGGTCTGTGGGGTCCTGTTTCCACATGGTGCTGCACCAGGTGGGTGCACCATGGTTTTCTAGTAAACATGTCCCCAAACTCCTGTAACACTGCTCGAATTTCTCAAACATGGGTAAGGGATAGCTGCTGGGACATTGCTACCCCTCCCACTGAGGTGTCACTTTCAGCCTCACTGAGGAGATCAGTCACCAGATCCTCCTCGGACTCCTCCTGCCCTCCACTGCAAATACTAATGACAAGGGCCTGCCTATCATGGTATGGTTTTTTCATGTTAACATGATACAATTTGTCCCCCTGCCTCCTGCCTAGCAGTTCTACCATGTAGTTAACACCACTGACCTTCGTTACCACCTTGTAGGGACTCTCCCAAGCTACCTGCAGCTTGTTGTGTCTGACAGGAATGAAAACCATCACCTGCTGCCCTACAGCATACTCTCTAGCTTGAGCATTCCTGCCATACCAGATCTTTTTCTGCTGTTGAGCTTCTGCCAGGTTCTCCTGGGCCAAGCCCATGAGTTCCCTGAGCCTTGTCCTGAGGGTTAGGACATATGCCACAACAGACTCCTTCTGGGATTCACACTAACCCGCCCACTCATCTCAAATCAAATCTAGAGGCCCCCTCACCCTATGCCCATACACCAACTCAAAGGTTGAAAAACCTGTGGATTCCTGAGGCACCTCTCTGTATGCAAACAACAGGTGGGACAAATATTTATCCCACTCCCTCTTAAACTAGTCTGAAAATGCCGGTAGCATCATCTTGAGTGTAGAGTTTAACCTCTCAATAAGACCATTAGTCTGGGGATGGTAGGGGGTGGTCTTTAGGTGCTTCACCCCACAGTGCTTCCATAGACAAGCCAGCAGGTCTGACATGAAATTGGCATCTCTGTCAGTCAGTATTTCTTTTGGGAAACCTACCCTGCTGAAAATCTCTAACAAAGCATTTGACACATTTTCTGCCTCAGTGGAGGACAGAGCCACTGCCTCAGGGTATCTTGTACCATAATCTACTACCACTAGGATATACTTTATCCCTGTGGAACTTGGGATACTCAGAGGCCCCACAATATCCATAACTGCCCTCTGAAATGGCACTTCAATCACAGGCAAAGGCATCAAAGGAGCTTTCACCTTATCTTCTGCCTTGCCTACCTTTTGGCACTACTCACAGGTCCTGCAGTACCCTGTTACATCTCTGGAAATCCTAGGCCAATAGAAGTTCTGCATAATACATCTCTTTGTACGTTTTGTGCCCATATGACCTGCAAAAGGAATACCATGGGCTATGGCTAGAAGTAAACCTACAACCTGTGCAAGTAAAGTCCATGGGTATACAGCCAAAATCCAGTAAAATAGAAAACAACAAAGCAAGCCAGCACTCCAGTATTGGTGGGATCACTTTTATTCACAAACCAGTTTGTGAATAAAAGTGATTCCACAAATAATGGAGTGCTGGCCTGTTTATTTTCTATGGCTAGAAGTGCCAGATGGTAGGCTCTGGGCACTACCAACTGCTGTATTCTCTCACCCTCTAACCCTCCCTCAGGGGTCCACCTTCTATACAGTAATCCTTTGTCCCAGTATACTGATTTCCCCCTCCCTTGAGAATCAGGTGCCTCACTAGCTACCTCCCTCAGGCCTTGTAATGTAGGGTCTGAGAGGTGAGCCTGTCTCAACTCTCTCTTGGTAACCCTTCCCAGCTCCCCTTACACAGGAAGTCTGGCATCCTCTGACAGTGGTGCCTCACTTTCAACCTAGGTACTACTACTACTACTACTACTACTCACCTCTGCCCTTGCACTCACTCTGTCCAAGGGAACATCAGTACCCACAAGTAGGTGTGGGTCACCTTCAGTGTCACTGCTACAGGGTAGCTCCCTCCCTGAAGTAGCCACCTCAGCAGTCCTGGCTGCAAGTGTGCAGTCTGTCTGGGTCTCCCCCAGGCTACCAGACCCACATGCTTGTCTCCAAGCCTGACTGCATGTAACTGCATGAACACATAGTACTGCATTATCAAAATCATTCCCTATCAGGACATCTGCAGGGATATCCTTAAACACACCTACTTGCTGGCTTCCTTTTTCACTCTTACAGTCAAGGTGAACCCTAGCCATAAGTATTTGGAAAGGGGTCCCTGCTGAAGCTCTGACTGGAGTAGACTGCCCAAGCAAGTAGTGCTCATCTGTAACCATTGCAGGCTTTGCAATGGTTAGGTCAGAGGCTGTGTCTCCCTTAGTCATATTCTTTTTCCCATTCACTAAGATAAGATATAACTTCTTGTGGTAGTTTGGTACCCTTGTTGTCTCGAGGTAACCTACTGTTGGCATTTTGTCATTCCCACTTACTGGCTCGCCCACCTTTTGTTCCCCACCTTGCCTCTGTGGACATCTGTATGCTACATGGTCCCACTGGTTGCATTTAAAACATTTAACCCTTGGTCCTGGATGTGTACCTTGACTAGTGGCTTCTCCTGCTATTGGCAGATTCTGTTAGGGCAGTCTGGGCTGCCCACCATGGGTTCCCTTAGACCCATGAGTAGCACTGGGTGTCCCTTTCCTGTGCAGTGATGCCCTGCTTGCTAGTTATAGGTCTCCCTTCTTTCCCAATTCATCTGCAGTAGTGCATTGTCTATCGGCTAACCAGATTCTCATGTCCTCAGGCAACGTGCTAAGGGCTTGTTCTCTCACCAAAAGGTCTGCCAGCCATTCAAAAGTGGTGACCTGACATCCACTCACCAACTTATGAAAATAAGTACTTAGTTCAGCAACATATTCACACACACTTTCATCTGTCTTGCGTCTATGCTCATGAAACTTTTTCCTATAAGCTTCAGGTGTTAACTTAAAGCATTCTAGCAAACAGTTATTTACAACATTATAATTTAAACAATCAGTATCAGACAGTTTGCAAATTACAGTTACAGCTTTACCATGGAGTACCCAGAGCCCTTCATCAACATTATACTGTTTACATACCCTTTCAAACATATGAATGAAACTATCAAAATTATCCCCCCTCTGTAAATTGTGGAAGAAATTTACTGACCTTTGTTGCCTCTGAGGATCAGTTACTCCCTTCCCCATTACCTCCATGACTCTGGCAAAGAGTCAGCATCTCCATTTCATGCTGCCTCTGCCTCTCTTTCTCCTCAGTTTCCAGGCGTCGCAGTTTCTCATTTTCCTCACCCTTCAGATGTTGCAGTTTCTTATTTTCCTCAGTCTCTAGACATCTCAATCTCTCTGCTGCCTCTATTTCCAAATGCGTGGCCTCCAGCTCATGTCTCTTTAACTCCAGGTGGAGTTTTAAGTCCTCTGTGGAAAGGCTAAGCTGTCCATTTTCTGAGAGTTGTACATCTCTACAGGCAGTCTGATTGTCCTCCTGGTTGTGACTCTGTGATGCAGCTGTGACTAAAGCTGCAATCATGTTTGCTTTAGTCAGGCTGGCATGCATCAGTCCTTTAACCTAACACATTTCAGCCAACTGGCTCCTTATCAGCTTGCCATACTCCTCTGCTGACAAGCTTGTCTGCTCTCCTTGACTAACTAAGCTAACAAAAAAATAAAACAATTGTGACATGAACTCTGTGTGGCTGATTGACAGTACAAAAACCTTCAGTGATGACTGTACACAAGCTACAGGAATTCAATATCCACATCACTATAAGTAAATTAATATGTGATGTGGCTGACCTACTGCCAACCAATAAATATGTGATGTGGATATCACACCACTGCTAGCCAATTAATATGTGATACCCCTGCATTGGCCCAGTAACCAAGGAGCCTCAATCCTTACCACTGGCAACAGTGAGGGATATATACAATGTGAGGATGATAAGTACAAAAACAGTAAAGTACTATTTTCCTTAAGAGCACACAGAGATCACAGTCAAGTCTGGAGCTGGTTTCTCCCTCTTTCTCCAGATCCCCAATAAGACTCCCCACTGGCACAGCTATAGGGTTAAGATCTCAGTTGAGGGGTCAAGCCAAGTGCTTGGTGTCCCTGCCCACGTAGCGGACACACACGCACGATGAGATTTGATTTTTATACACACACACACACACACACACACACACACACACACACACACACACACACACACACACACACACACACACACAAACACACACCTGGGGAAGACTGGCACAGATTTACTAGCTATGCCCACATCTGCCCAGACTATAAGGTAGTTATCACTGCCACCAACCCCTACTTATCAGCTACTTAAGGCCCTAACAAACAGTGACTAATCCTACTGTGTAATGTTACTATTATCCAAACAGTAGTCTGACCAAGAGCAAGGCTATTTAGGGGTGGCCTGTACAGTGTCACCAAATACATATGCAAGTACTCTAACAGCTTAAATATGTCTCACAAATATAGGTTCATAGGCACATAGGTAAGTACTAGGCTATTGACCCAAGGGCCTAAGTAAGCCTAGCCAACAAGGTTCCCTGGCTTACGCCACCCAAGAAAGTTAATTTCCTGTGCCCCAGTCGAGCAGAGCCACAGAAGTGACCCCCCCCAGGTATATTTCCTATTTCCCATCCACTCATCAAGATTTTTCTTGAAGAGAGATAATGAGGAACTTTGCTTGACATAGATGGGTAGCTTGTTCCAGAGTATAGGAAGTCTCTGGGACAGGAATCTATCCCTCCAGCATGTCCTGTTTATTGTGGTGACAAGGTTTAGGTCCCTAGAGCGTGTAGCTTGGAGAGATTGGGATTTCTTTAGGTGTAGCATGTCCAGCAGCTCTGGGTTTAACATAGCTTTATATGTTAGGCAGAGATCTCCTCAGAGTAGGCGATATGCTACAGAGTAAAGCTGGAGTTTTTTGAGATGGTCAGTGTAGGGCATCTGTTTGAGGCCAGTATTCCTCTTTGTGAGGTACTCATGTGACCTTTCCAGCTGCTGCAGATGTCTGGTGAGGTACATTCCAAAAGGGGTTTTGTACTCTATAATGGGTCTAATGAGTGCCGAATAGAGGGGAACAATGACCTCTTTTTTCCTGGATGAGAAACCTTTTGTGATGAGGTGTGCCACATAGAAGGATTTCCTGACTACTGTGTGATGCGATTATCAAAGGAGAGATTACTGTCCACCTGGGTCCCAAGGTCTCTTATCACACATTCGATGTTTAAAGTAGACTGCTGTTTATGTGGTATTTCATGGGTACAGAGTTTTTACCAAAGGGGATGACAATGCACTTTTTGGCATTGAGCTTGAGGTTATGCCTTTGACACCAGGTATCTGTCTCAGTGAGGCCCTTCTGTAGGATGTCCACATCATTTGGGGACTTGACTATGGCTCCTAGTTTGCAGTCATCTGCAAACTTCATTAGCCAGAGGCCTTCTGTGTTAGCCTGTACTTCAGAGAAGTAGATACCAAACAGGAGATGACCCAGGACTGAACCTTGTGGTGCTCCACTTGTCACTGGTTTGAAGTCAGATTTGGAGTCTGCAACTTTTACAGTGTGGGTTCTGTCAGTGAGCCAGTTGGCAACCCATCTTGCGACATAGGGATTTATACATAGTGCAGTGAGTTTAGCTATAATTCCAGAATGAGGGATGGTGTCGAAAGCCTTAGTGAGGTCACGATAGGCTGTGTGAACAACCTTACCCAATCTACGGCTTTGGTGACTGCCTCAAAGAAATCGATCAGGTTCAGAAGGCATGATCTGCCTTTCACAAACCCAAACTGGGTGGGGTCCAGAGTTTAGAGGTTACCAATGTCTTTGTTTATGAGTTTCATGATGATACATTCCATGGCCTTGCAGACCAGGCTCATCAGGCTAATAGGGCTATAGTTCCCAGGATCAGTGGTGGTTCCCCTTTGTGGAGTGGGATAACTGTTGCTGTGCACCATTCAGTAGGCTCAAAGCCTGATGTGAGACTATGATTGAACATGGTGCTTAGGTGGGGAGCCATTTTGTTCTGAAGTTCATGTAAAACGCAGCCTGGGATGTTGTCCAGTCCCTTGGATGCTGTGTTTTTGGTTTTAGAGAGTGCAGCTTTTACCTGCATAGATGTGATTGCAGGGACTCTGCATTCTTCCTGTATAGGTATGGGCCATTTAGGGGGTGAGAGGGGGGTAAAGTTAGCACTGAACCTATCTGCCAGGATGTTGGCAATATCAGTTGGTTCTGTAATTTTTGTGCCATTGTGCTGTAACTCAGAGCAGATATGGGTGTTACCATTGAGATTCTTGACATATCTATAGAATGCTTTGTGGTTGCCCTTAGAATCAGTGGCAATTTTGTTTTCATAGCTAGATCTGGAGGATCTTATAAAGGATCTCAGCTTCTTACTGAGGCTGACCAGGGATCTCCATCACTCATGGGATTTTACTCTCTTTTGCAACAGTTTCTTCCTTCTGTTGTAGAGTTTGTTTATGGCAGGGGACCACCAGATTGGCTTCCTTTTTTTGAGGATAGCATCTTGGTTCTGTTTGGGATAGCGCAATCCATGCACTCGTGTAAGTGCTTATAGTGTGCATTTGTGTAGGATTCAGCAGTCATAACTGTATTGTCCATCTGCATGGGTGTCATGAAGTTTGCCACTTCTGTCTTAAGAAGCATGAAGTTGGCTTTGGAGAAATTTTTTACTGTGGTTTCCTTAATGGTGGGTGGGGGCAGGATGCAGATATCTAGGGGGAATTAGCTTATGGTCGGATCTGACCAACGAGGAGTTGACTTCAGGTGTGGAACACTGGTCACTCATGTTGGTAATGACTAGGTCTAGGATATTGTTGCCCCTGCTGGAGGTGTGGATAGGTTGATCCAGGGCATTGGAATTTATGAATTCCAGAAAGTGTTGAGTGAAGGAGTTGGTACATGAGTAGTTTTCCCAGTTAATGGTGGGATAGTTCAAATCGCCCATTATTAGGGTGTTTGGTTGAACCCTAATATTTTTCAGTATATCAAGAAAAGAGGAGTGGGAATCCTGGGGCATGGTGGGGGATCTGTAGCAAGCTACAATTTGGATTGCAATTTTGCCCAGAGTTAGTTGCACTTAGATAACCTTGGATGTATTATGCTGTGCAACTAGCCTGGAGGTGTGGATATCCTTAATGAATATGGACACACCTCCGCCTTTGGTGTTCTGGTCCAGGTTATATGGCTGAAAACTGTGGTATGAGTTATAGCCTGGTAATGCAGGGATGCTCTCTAGATCCTTCAACCAGATCTCAGTCACTGCACAGATATCGATGTTCTCCATTTTAAGGAGTGCCTTGAGTGAGTGCATTTTGAGATTTAGACTTCTAGCATTGAGTAGCATTACCTTCAGTTTTTGCTTGCCTGTTCCTGTTACGGTGGTGAATTTTATATTTGAACCTTGCTTATAAAAGGCACTATAGGAGCAGCAATATCCGGAATTCCAGGGGCGACAGGTGCAGGCCATCTCTGGCAAAGCATCGTGGTCTGTCTTACTTACAGACAACATGCAGGCAGAAGTGCTGTTGATGGATATTTCCATGTAAAAGACAAAATACAAAATGCCCAGTCTTTCTCTGAGAGAGTTCTTAAATTACTATCAAACATTAGTGCTGGGTCAACTTGGATGACATCACTCTTTGTCACCTGCCTTCAGTTCTCAGGGTAACAGATGCCAACAAAATGTTATCATCTCTATGTGAGAAGTACATATCTCTCAGATATGCAGCTGCTAGGAAGCAATAAACCACTTCACATTTTAAACCTAGCAATTAAAATTACTTTCAAGACAAAAGAAAAACTTCTAGCTCTAGACATTGTGTCTGCTTGCTGCATTGAAACTGAGAGATAACACAATCATAAAACACTTTGATTCCAAGTTTTTTTTTGAGGTTTTGCAAGTTAACACTTTATGTTCCAGCTTCTACAATTAAAACATACATTTGCACAAATATATAGTTTATTTACATTTCTCTTCTTTTCCAGTAGGGTACACTGTGGTTATATTCTTGAAGCTCAGTACATAACATACAGTTCTCTTATATTTGTAATACAAGCATATGAATCATATTAATATTCACAAATGACATATGATTATTTACAAAATTCCAGATAGGTGGGCTGGCAGTGTCACACCTGGCATAGATTAGAATAACTAACACAAGACATCTTCACATACATTGAAACCTGGCAGCAACTCACAAGTAATACTGAACCTAAAAAAAGTTAAGCTGTTTCTTTTTACTTCTAAATTACACTGACAAATTAATGACCAGTTTAACATAATCTCATCCATCAACACTAAGATAGACATTATATCACATACATACATAAAGTTCTTGGAGTCACAATAGATAATAATATGAAATATGATCCTTATATCCAAATAACAGTCAAAAGGACACACCAAAAGCTTTACCTTTTATAGAACTAAACCTTTCCTGACAGGTAAAGCTAGAGAAAGAATTGCAAAACCTACTTACTCCCCACACTACTATATACTACTCAAATCGTCACAAACCTGTGACCACTCCAGAGAACAAAACTCCAATAATGTTATAACTAAACTGCAAAATTTGTCACAAATTTCTCTTACCATACCCTCCAGTGCCAATCCCACTGGCTGCTAAACTGAGATGAACTAACCCAAATCCTTCACCAATCCTAGGATTCCCAGCTTATAATAGTAAACAATATAATATACAACCAACACAAATGCCCAGTCCTTAAATCTATGATCCAGCACTATGGCCCAAGCAGACATCTGTGCTCCCAGGACAAATCACTTCTTAGCATAAATGAATCTCTAAATACAGCAGAAGATGAGCTCTACTCCATCTATGTCTCAGAAATTTGGAACTCTATCCTTCACCACCCCTCAAGCAAGCTAAACAACTGGAAACTTTTAATGCAGATCTTAAATGGCACCTAAGACGATCCTGGATCTCCCAATGTTCATCCCCGGGATAAAATATGCACATACTCTCAAACAAATGATTTTATACAACATGAAAAAATACAATGTAAATGCACATGTTGTTTTTGGACATATATAAAGACTTATATTTTATATGTAAAGAATCGCATGTTATGTTTTGTTCATATATGTAGCCTGCATACTTTTACTATATTTGATTTAACTGGGTAAGTGGGCTTGTTTGCCATAGAATTAGATTAACAGAGTACAAGATTATCTTCTTCAAATCTCAGGACTAACACTGCAGGTCTGTATCAGCAAGACACTTGAAACATTCCCAAGCTTTAGCTCCTCCCCTTACTTATATGGCACTGCAATCCTTGCTAATTCTCCAGAACAACAGTCAATCAGTTGTAAAGCATGATAAAAAAAAAACAAACACTTATAGAATGAATCTGCACTCAAGAATGTCTGCTCTTTACCTCACCTGCCTGAATTTAGGAAAAAGGGAGGGAGCACATTAAAGAAAATGCACGAGGGTAATATAATATTTCAGTATGGTAAGTACAATTTAACATGATCCTACTTTCTTTAGCCTTTCAGGACAGAGTCCCAGTCTTTGTGCAATAAAAAGGGTTTGGACATCCTTATATGGGTATGTAATGCCCTTGGCCATCAATGGCAATGAAGTGACCATATGTTAGGCAGAAGGTGTAAAGGTTCATGTGAAGTTTTCCTAATAGGTAAGACAGCAGAATTATAGTCAGAGGGTCCTGCAGAAGGGAAAGCCAAAGTAGAGGAAAGCATACTTGATGAGGCCAAAACAGGGCTGTGAGAGTAACACTGGATATAATTTGCTTGGCTTTGAACCTCAGTATAAAAAGAAATGGGGTAAATATAGAGGCATCCTGGGGGCAATTTCTGGACAGGAACATTTATTTATTTATTTATTTGTTTGTTTATTTATTTATTTATTTATTTATTTGCATTTCTTTACTGGGATGGTCCAGCTGGGCCAGAAGTGCTCATTTTCAGTGGACTCCTGGGAAAAAAAGCTCCGCACATAAGACATAACATCCTGGTGTTCTAACTCAGAAAGAGGATCATGGAGTAGAAAATGTTGCATTTAGTGTTGGCTGGGCATGTAAGCAAATCTCAGCAAGGCTTCCCTTAGTAACAGAACTTCTATGCCACTACCAAACTGAGAATATATATAATATATAGATAGATAGATATTCCACCTAAAACTGCTGTTATGGAGCTTAAGAAAATTTTGGGAGAAATAATCAGCTTACAGGTGGGGACTGGAACTTGATTTGCAACAGGAAGGATGTATCTGGGGGACCTAGAAGAGAACATTTAACAAAACAGGGTGGATTTCTGAAGAAATTTATGAACATATTTAGTATGGATGACATAAATTCAGTGGCAAGAATGCCGATATAATTTACATATTATACCCCAAGGTACAATAATTGAGCTAGACTAGACAGAAATAATATTTCACAGGAATACGTGCATTTAATTGAATGTTTTGACACACATCCAATAATTATTTCAGATCATGCTCAGATAAAACAAGATAAAAATGCAGGGTAATGAAGTACAATGAGATACTGGTGCTTCCCCACCTACCTGTTAAAAACAGCAGAATTTAAGGAATGAGTAGTGGAAATTACTCAATTTATTAGGGAAGATAGAAATGTCTTCAGAAGCTATAACTATTAAGTGGGATAAATGAAAGTGGAGTTTAAAAATAGGGTAAAAATAAAAAAATGAACATGGTTAAGAAGTAACAGGAATTATTTATAGAGGCTGATAAAGGTTAAAGTATTGCAGGATAAGGGGAAACTCAGAGAACAACTGGAGAATACACTTGAGAAAATAAGGTAGTATCTGGATAACATGCATGAGTTTAGAGAGACTGTTGTTACACAACTGTGTTTTAATAATTATGCAATGACTGGCCATTAATATTCCAAAATGAGCACACTGATTGGTCAGCCCAATCAGTGTGCCCGTTGTAAGTTCTAGCATATACCAATGGAAAAGGGTCCAGTCACCCGGACTTTTTTCCATTGGTATATACTGTAACATTTACTTTTTTTTTTTTTTTTTTTTAACAAAAATAAAAAAAATCTGAAATCTAGACTCTAGACATACCAGAGAGACAGGATGGAGAAAATACTAGGAAAATCAGGTACATTATCCAAAATTAAAGACATGTACCAGATTTAATTGTATTTCCTCCATTCTGTCTCTCTCGTGCCCCTAAAATGTCCGAAAAGTTTTTTTTTTAATTAAAAAAAAAAAAAACGAAAAGAATAAAAGGAGCAATGGAGACCTTCTTTTCTCCATTGCTTCCTTTATACTGCACTGATGTACTGAATAAGCATGGGAACACAAGTCCCATACGCATGTGCAGTACATCAGACAAAGCCCCAGGATACCACAAAAAGGCAGAAGGACACCATGGAGCTATTATACAAAGACATTATTTAAGAAAAGTAAGTATTTTTTTCTTAAATAATGTCATTGTATAATAACAATAACCAACTCTGTAGTGTGGTATATTGAAGATTTACCCACGGTTGGCTTTATTTAAAAACTCAAGCTTCAATCTCATGATTAAACCACATCAACTGTGGGGAAATCTTCAATATACCTCACTGACATCATTGGTTATTGCTTAATTCTAGAACACAAAAACTTTTAGCACAATGACTTAGGCAACAGAAAGTAGAAAGGGTTGTTGCCAATCTTAGGGAGTCTATAAAAAGAAAAATAATCAGAGATCCTGCAGAGGTATTAGAGATATTTCAGAAATTTTATGAAAATTTGTATAAAGTAGAGATATGTGAAATCAAGAAAGAGCACAACTGGAGTAATTTATGGAAGACTTAAGTGTGCCAAGGTTAGAGCTAGATAAGGCTCAACAACTGACAGTTAAGATAGGAGAAAATGAAACAAAAACAGTGATGTATGGTCAATCTGCAGAAAGTCTCCAGGAACAGATGGTATTCCTGTGGAAGTTTGGAAGCTAGGAGAGAAGAAAGTGATAAAGATCTGGAAAATTTTTTTAGTATTTTTAAAAGAAGTGGGAAGCACCAATATCCTGAAAGAAAGCTGTGGTGGCTGCAATATCTAATGACAGTAAAGACCTAAAGACCCATCAGACGCAGCTTTGTATAGACCCATTTCAATTTTAAATCATGATTATAAAGTGTTTATGCAGATAATAGCTAAAAGAATGGCAAGGGTCTTGCCAGAATTGACAGATATGGGTCAGTGTTGTTTTGTGAACATTAATAGAACAGTGATGATCCAGAGGAAAGCAGAATGCAAGAAAGTACCACTGTTGTTGGTGGGTTTTGATGCAGACTAAGTAATTGACAGAGTAAGCTGGGATTTTATGAGCAGGGCAATGTAAGCATTTGCATTCCCCGATGCAATAGTAAGGTTAATGGAGCATATATGAGAGATTGGAGGCAAGAATTAAACTAGGAGGGTTCCTCTGTGATAAGTTATGTCCGAACAGAAGAACCAGGCAGGGGTGTAGTCTTTCGCCTTTGTATTTTTCTTTATATATAGAGCCATAGGCAAAGAAATTAAGGGACTCAGAAATTTAAGGATATAATTGGTGTGGTAATCAATAAAGTTGGCTTTATTTGCAGATGATATTAATTTGTACTTGACAGAACCAGAAAAGGACATGTCAGTGTTATGGAATATTTAGAGACAGTTTCAAGTTGTGGGATATAAAATTAATGAAGATAAAACAAATGCTATATTTGTAAGTTATATACCCACACATGAATTGATTCAGCAGTAACATAAAATGAAGTATTTAGGGCGATGGATTAAAAAGGCTTCTGTTATGGCAGCTAAGGATATGTGGGAAGAGACCAAGCAAAATATAATACAAAAACTGAGAAACTGGACGCTCCTGTTTATGGACATGGATAGCAAGATACAAGCAGTGAACATGTTTTACTTTCTTTAGTTTTATATACAAGACTTACATATTTTAGCAACCAGAGAAGTTGTGGCAATAATTAATAAAAGAGTAGAAGGAATTTATCTGGGAGGGGAAGATGGCAAGAGCCAAACTGAAAAAGATGAGCCTTCCAATAGAACAAGGTGGTTTATGATTACTTTATTTAAAAAGATATTTTAGAGATACACAATTAAGGCTCATATACATAATACAAGCAGAAAGCTATAATTCAAAGAGGAACGGGATAATGATGAAACATTGGGGAAATTCAAGAAATAAGACAGAGTGGAATTCTGGATTCAGTTCCTTAAGGACAATAACAAGAGCCACACAGAATATTTGGGTCCAAAATAATAAGTCAGCAAATAAAGGAGACTAATGTTGCTGGAATTAAATTCATCCTCAAGTCTTGGTAAGTACCTTCATGAGGTAGACCCTGTTTTTCACAAAATCTCACCAAGACAACACTAATATATAGACTGTATTTTATATAGCATATATCATGGACAGATGTGTGTTAAAACATAAAAAAGATAGCTGGCTGCACAAGACCCAGGATAAAAAAAAAGTGCCCAATCCTGCTAGGTACACTGATACCAGGACTGGAAAAAATGACAGTGTAGAATTCTCAAGACATGGAAACATTCTTACAATGGGGCTAGACCAGGCCCAGGGGGAGGATGGCCCACCTATTGTAGAAGGAAGTAGCAGTCCACAAAAACTGATAGCCCAAAAAAAAAAGAAGCCATACAGATGATAGAGTGGACTATTGAGGGTAAGAAAGAAATTAAGTATTGTTACTATTATGCAAGAAGCCTAGAAAATCCAGGCAGAAGATATACAAAAAGATTAAGAGAGAAATTAGAGGAAAGAAAAATACTTTCACAAAAAAAAAACTGTATAAAGATTCAAATAAAAATGTGTGTTCATTAATACAATAAATTTATGAAAAACAATATATAGACCAGGAAACCTTGGGCCATTTGGAAAAAGAAGCCACTGAGGAAGTGTGAAAATATAAAAAACTAAATCTAGAGACTTTTGAAAGGTATAAAAAAGAAATATGGGCATGGGAAAGAAAGAGAGATCTGATATGGTCCAATATTTATGCAAAGTAGAAAGCTAAATTAATTAATACAAAAAAGGCAGCCTCAAAGATATTCGAAGAGAAATACAGGCAAATGCATCCAGATATGGAAAATTTCACAATAAAAAAATAAGATCATAAAAAGGGAATGTAGAACATAAAATTAGTAAAGTAGAAGTTAAAGGAATAGAAGATGAAGTTATGGAGTACTTGCAAAGTGAAGGATTTAGTGCAGAAAGTCTAACACAGGTTACATCACAGCATGATGGAACAACGAGTCCCCAATCTAAGGAGAAACAGGAGGAGCAGGAGACATCTGAAGAAGAAATATGGACATAGAAAAGAAAAAGAGATTTAATATGGTGCAATATTTATGCAGAGGAGAAAGCAAAACTTAATCAATACAAAAAGAGTAGCACCAGAAATATTTGAAGAGAAATATAGGCAAAAGCATCCAGGCATGGAAATTTTTACAATACAAAAAATAAAAAATAAAGAGGAAAAGTAGAAAACAGGATTAGTAATGTAGAAGTTAAAGAAATAGAAGCTGAGGTTACTGATTACCTGAAAAGTAATGGATTTAGTGTAGAAAATCTAACTCAGATAACATCACAGCAGGATACACCAATGGATCCCCAAATTAAGGTAAACCAGTGGAGTGGGAAACATCTAATCAGTTGCCATATGAAGATACTCTGGAGCCTTCCATAGGAAACCAGAACAAATGTTCAGCTGGAGTTGCACAGCAAGAGGAGGAACAGAAAATTGTGGTAACTCTCACACAGTCAATATTATGGACTGAAAGGCCAGTGAGTTCCCATATGAAAGAGCAACAGATGGCACAGATGAAACTGAAGAGAATGGTGCACAGGACAATGCTCTGGAACTTTCTATAGAATTCCCACAGGAAATGGAGAACAAAGAATGTGCCCTCAGTTTAGAAGAAAATGATCTAAGAGAAGAATTGCTTGATTTTATAGCAACAGACAAACATATTAAGATCAACAAAATAAATAGATTACAGAAAGTCAATAAAACCCCACAAGTTAGAAATTTGATAAAACAAATGAACATAGTAATTAGGACTGTCCAAAGAAATTCATGTGATATAGCATAAATAAATAGGATATACTATCATGCAGCTAACTTAATAAGAGATAAAGTCTTACCACAAAAACATAGGGTACTAAGGGAAAGCAAGGAGAGAAATTGAATGCCATCATGGAACTATCGAATAGAGAAAACAATAAAGCAATTATAACAAGAAGTGTCACTGTTAGAAGAGTACAGAAGAGGGAACACGTCAACAAAAATACTCCGAAAGAAATGATAAAAGCAATGCTTAGTATCAGAAATGATCAGGATCTATCATGCACTATAGCAAATAGTAAACTAAAAGCATCAGCACAGGCAGAAAACTTAGAAGAAATGCAGATAAATATAAAGGAAAAGTACAAAATAAGCAATTCATTGATGACTCAAAAAGGTTTTATAGAGAACTGGAAATCAGGGCAAAAGGAATTGAAACAACACCAAAAAAGGAAGAAATAGATACATTTTGGAGAAATACCTATGAAGATCCCGTGGAACATAACAAAGATGCTAAAGGGATAGAACAAGTAAAAGAAAGAATAAAAGACATTCAAATGTACAAAATATGAAATGGGATGAAGTAACAGCCAGAGAGACTGAAACAAAGTTAAGAAGAGCTTCTAACTGAAAAACCCCAAACCCGGATGCAGTACCTAACCTCTGGCTGAAAGTATTAACATCTTTATATGAAGATTTAGCCATGAGTAGGAACTATTTATATGCATACCCCGAATAGACACCAGCCTGGTTAACAATAGGAAAAACAATAATCCTACTTAAGAGCGAACTTGTATCCTAAAAACTATACACCAATAACTTGCCTTTCGACTACATATAAACTATACACTGGAATTGATGCTGACAGTTTACAGTCATTTAGAGGAAAACTCAGACATTAAAATAAAAGAAAAGGGCAATAAAAGTCATATGGAACAAAGGATCATTTGTTGTTAAATAAAGTCATAAGGGAGGAATCTAAGTATGGCATGGACAGTCTATAAAAAGGATTTGACAGTTTCCCACATTCATGGATAAAAGAGTGCTTAAAAATGTATAAGATACACCCCTACACTGACTGATTACATTATAGCGACCATGAAACAATGGCAAACCACTTTGCAGTTAAGCCATGATAAATGACAAATTATTATTCCAGGGATAAAAATTCAAAGGGGGATATTGCAGGGTGACTTTCAGTCACCTCTGCTCTTTTGTCTTGCCCTTAACCCATTAAGTTGTCTACTTAACAGATTAGGTCATGGCTATAATTTGGTTCCCAGAAAATAACAAAGTATAAAGACTTCTCATCTTCTTCTTGTAGATGATTTAAGACTGCATAGTTCATCAGATGAGGAACTTTTTCAGATGATATAAGAGTGTCATTTGGTCTTGATAAATGTGCAAAAGCAGCATTTAAAGCAGGAAAGCTGCAGCAGCAAGAAAACATCAGTTTGGGGCAGGAATGTGATATAGAATAAAAAACTGGAGCAAGAAGGGGTGTATAAATATTTGGGAATTGATGAAGGGTCAACAATAAAACATGAACAAATACAAATAAAACTTAGTAAGGAATATTTTAGAAGACTTAAATTAATATTGAAAATAGCATTGACATCTAGGAACAAAGTCCAAGCTATAAACCAATTTGCTCTTCCTGTCCTAACTTACAGTTTTGGGTGATTGACAGGCCCCGAAAAATGTGTGGGGTAGATTAGATAGGAAAACAAGAAGGACGCTTCATGCTCATGAAATGATTTATAAAAATCACTGCATACCAAGATTATATATTCTTTGTTCTGAAGGAAGTATGGGCCTCATTGAAACTGATTACATGTATAGATTTGCAATCATGGGACTGAATGCATATCTGCTGACCTCAGAAGATCCAAATGTAGTGAAAGTTTTGAAACATGAGGAGAATAAGTCTAAAATGACTTCCCTGCTTAGTTTAGCAGAAGCTTATCAGCGTCAAGCAAGAATGGAAATCAAACCAGCAGAAGAGAAAAATCTGGCAGCAACTGAATTTGCCAAAAAACAATAGAAAGAATATAAGGTGAAGGATCAGATGAGAAGGCAAGAAATGTGGAAAATGAATAAATATAGTTGCAAGTATAGAAAACTCTTGGAACAACCTCATGTTAATCAGGATCAAATGCAGGAATGGTTAAGGAGAAGTAAATTTAAACCAAAAAATGAAAGGTTAATATTGGAGGCCCAAGACAGTGGACTACATACACGCTGGTATACAAAGTCCATTGAACATGTGGAAGAAACAGACAAATGTAGGTTTTGTAAAACTCACACATCTTATTGCTGGTTGTGATATACTAATGGCAGTAGGACTGTATACTGAAAGGCATAATAATGTGGCAAGGCTGTTGCATTGGGGATTCTGCAAACATTATACTATTGAATTTGCTGAAAAACATTGGAAACATGAGTCACAAAGCATCATAGAAAATTATGATGTTTATATCACATGGGATCATTCATTACCAACATTTCAAAAAGAAGATGCAAGAAAACCAGATATAGCAGTCCATGAAAAGAAGACAAAAGCAGCATTGATCATTGAAATTGCTACATCCAGTGACTGCTGTGTCTTACATACAGAGAAACACAAAGTCATTAAATGCAAGGATTTGCAGACAGAAACAAGGTCATTGTGGAAGAAACACAGAACAAGTACGCAACAGTAAGGAAAAAAGATGCCCCAAAGTCACCAATAAAACAAACAACACCAAGAAAGGCACTGAAGACCAGGAACAAATGAAAGTTTAGCATACAAAATACTTAACTGATCAAAATATTATTAAATAACAGCACTGCGACCAGAGCTACTGTATGGTTCAGAAATCTGGGCAGTGAAGGCAGAGCTGTTAAGGAACCTGAAGGTGATGAAGAAGTGCCTGAGAAGGGTGGTAAGATGCAATTTGTGGGACATGCAGATGAAGAAATAAAGACATCATTGCAGAAGCCTAAGTAGCTTCAGTTGCTGAGAACATCAAAGAAAACAGATAACGATGGTATGAGGACATGTATCAGAAAGCAGACGACAATCTAGTAAAAAATATTTGGGATATAAAGGAAGAAGGCAAGAGGAAACAAGGGTGTCCAGCAAAGAGATGGATGAATTATGTGAGAGAAGACCTTTTATAGTCAAACTGTTAAAGAAGCTATGAGGGTTGCACTAAATTGAGAGAAATGGTGACAGATGAAGCAAAACCCTGATCCCAAGTAGAAAAATGGGAAAAAGAGGGTTGATGATGATGAGTTCTTCCAGAGCAAAGTCTCCCCATGAACTCACCAGACTACTTTCATACATACCCACCACTGAATGATCTTCAGTACTTTGCTTTACTGAAACTAACACTGCCACCAGCCAGTTTTCACAACTTATCCTGCAGAACACTTACTTCCCCTTTATCACAAGACTACATAAGGACTCCAAAACAGATTGGCTAATCATAGAGTTTAAAACTCTAATGAAACTGTAGGAAGATGTCTGGAAAAACTGGAAAAAAAGATCCTGCACTTACTTATACAGACCATTATACTACTTTGTGGAACATCACAAGACAGGCTATAGGTAGGCATATAGTCAAACACCTCCAATCAAAACAAACATCTCTCCTTCATTCATCTAAACAATTATGGTGTGGGGTATATAACATCTCCAGGAGGATATTTTCAAAGGAATGGGACACTCATGGACATATACCATGCCAAAAACACCAACCTATCAAATTCTGATTTCCTAAAAGAACTCTCCAACCTTATATACAATACCCACACATTCACATAGCTCACACCCAAATAGGTCCTAACCCCCTGAATACATTCCACACCTCTCCTTCTTCTCAAATGTCATTGCTAAGCAAATGATACCATTGCATGAACAAAGTCCACTTGACTCTTCTTCCAGTCCTGGCAATATTTTCCTTTGATTCCTTTATCACTGCAGAGACTTCATTGACACCCTCTCCTCCAAAATGTGCACATATATAACTTCTGCCTCAGCACCAGCAAACGCTCACAATATGGGAGCTATCTTTTGTCAGATCTGTACCGTACAACCCAAACTTGCTTCCACCAGTCACTTCTGGTCCATCTCCATTCTTCTTGTCTTTGACAAAAGCCTTGAGAAACTCTCTTACCTACAAAAATACTATTTGTACTCTAATAAGCAGCATGGCTTCTGGGCTAGGAGGAGCACATGACAGCACTTTGGACACTAACTGATGAAGTCTATTCTAACATAGATAAAGGAAATTTAACCATACTGTGTTCATTGATCTAGTCCAAGCTTTCAATATGGTCAGTCACGATGTTTTGCTAACCCCTTTCTTAGACAATTCATCAAGCCTGAAACTTCTCCAACAGATGTCTTATGGTAAAGATTGGCTCCTCTCTCTCTAACTCTGCTCACACAATATCAGGTGTTGCATGGGGCTCTATACTCACTTATTTACTTTCTTCCATTTTCATAAATACACTACCTTTGAACCTGTACCATCTACAACTATTATATACTGAGGATGTTGTCATTTACAGGTCTAGCCCATCACATCATGTCAAAATGACTGACAGTACAAGTTACAGCCAAATTCTTGTAGGCTGCCTACATTTCACACTACCACATCAGGACACCCTATTCTCATCTGACAACCACTCTACTTTATAACCTTAGATGCCATGCTAGAAGTGGTCTCACTCTACAAATCCCTAACAAATGACATAGCTCAAATTGTAGCGTTTCTGTTCTTCTTCCCAAATATGTTAATCTCTCTCCCTTAGGATCTAATCTGTGGTCACATACTACTCAGATGTCAGATCTCAATAAAACATTATGAGTGCAAGTGCCAGAGTACTGGCACATACTGACATATCACATAACTTGCATACTTTCTGCTAGGTGTAAGTTCTGTCTTCATATACCTTAGTACCGCAGCACATCATAGTTTCCCATAAGATTCTTACTGTTGCATCTAAGTTGGGCTAAGCCTACAACTGGTCATACTTTGGTCAGTGTTCTGCCCCAGTAAATAAAGACATAAAAACATTCCAAACCACAGAGCAACCACATCCTGAGGAAAGGAGTTCTGAAAGACCTGCAGTGAGAGAAGGATCACTCATCTCAAAAACAATGATTTTCAGAATGGCTTCCATCTGTGGCCAACCACCTTGAAATGTCTATCTTTGACAATGCTCCTCCCACTCTGGGGCGAAGGCATCCATTGTGAGAATCACTATGTGCATTAGAAGATGGAAGGGACTGCCCAGGATGAGGAAGGGTGCATGTAACCACCAAAGAAGATACATTTTTGTAAGCTCTGAAAATTTCTATCTTATCTTATCTTATCTTTTGTCTTATCTTATCAAAGATCTGTACAGTAATGCCACTGTGTCTTAAGAGTCCACTGCAAAATCCATATACCTAATAAGTGGATCTGTCAAAGTAAAGACTTCAGTGTTGAAAGTTAACTGCCTAATGTCAAGCAGGTAGACCCCAGCTGTCAATGTAAGGTAATTAATACCTTAACATACTTTAACCTTTGGTTCTCTGCATCTATGCTTGTGACTAAATACCCAAAAATGACAGAGACCGAATCCTACTCAGAAGTGTAGAAGCCTCCTGAACTCTTCTGCAATCTTTATGTGCAAAAAGGCATCCAATAAACACACCTAATCTTCTCTTGGCAGGGATGAAATGAATATGACTTTCCAGGAATTCACTCTGAACTTGAAACCAATTGACTTCTTCATAATATATGCTAAAAAAGAATTGCACACTCACATGCAACAGTACAGCAAACAGAAAATCGAATCTCATAACAGCCACCAAAGACTTGGTGAAGCAACATGTGCAACAATTCAGCAAAGCACTCCTTAAAGTTCTTAAACACCAACAAAATACCAAGAATTTGCACCACAAAATAAGAAAGAAGGAAGGCACACTAACGTTTAAGATTATAACACAAGAAAATAGTGAAACATGGCCTGTTTTGACCTGAAAAATGAGCAGGAGAATTGTGTTTGATGATGGAAGCAGCTAAAAAAATGTAAAGCCAAAAGCTTTTGAAATTTTACTGACAAGGAAATGAAAGAAAGGCCTGTGACTATTTCTTCATGGGAACTCGAACTGCAACAGACATTTGAGAATTAAGAGTGCAATGACTTATAAGTAAAGGGGAGGAGCCATACCCAGTGAAAGTTTTAGGTGCTAAGCTGAGTCACTGATCATAAACGTTGCATGAATACTCTGCTGCAAAGTGATGCATCAAAGCCTTATCAAATTCATAAACCAGGTAAGATACAATGAACAGTCTTACCCCACCTACTTAGTGCTGCATGCTTAGAGTACATATGCAATGAACTCCCTCTCCCATCGTACATGATTTACAATCATAGCACTATAAAAATAAGGGGTGGCCCCAACAGGGTATCCTATAGAAAACCAGACACTTACAAATGGTGCTGTGCTTGTCTTAACATTGATCTCCTTCTCTGACAATATCTTGTTCAGCAAACAAAGCTGAGCAACATATCAATATTATCAAAAAACTCACAACACCTTTCCTGTGGTGAAGACAAACCTGTATAACAGCCAGACTTGTTGTCCAGCTCCACCCCCACCCCTAAGTCATGCTGGTGAGCTCCTGCTAACAGAAACTTGACCAGCACCAGATTCCTTTATTATCCTTAATATAGCCATGACCCTAGTTATGTCGTCATGTCTAAGGAATATAAAATCTTTATGGATCACATCTAGGCATAATGGTAGAGAACATCACTATACAGAACTGTAACTTAGGTAGCCTGCCTTTTACCACACCACTGCATAGCACTGTTGTGCTACAAACCATTTCCCCCTATAGTGAGCACAGCGGCACATAGTGTACAATGGTATACTATGCTCTCCTGCATGCAGTTAAGCAAAACCAGATGTCTGCTCTATGCTGCCCTGGACAACTTCAATCCATATGCATCAGCAGAAAATGGCAGCTTATTAAACATAGTGCACATGATGCTTGCCTGCATCAGTATACTATAGTCTATGAATAGTATAGCTCATCCTGAAGATCTGAAGAAGGTAGACTGGATCATGTTAGCTCACCTGGCCTTCCTACTGGGAGATGTGGGGTGCAACAATGTTAATGCAATAGACAGAACATAGAATTAAGCGGCAGGCAGGAAAGATCTAGATGACAGAAGATCAAAAGGAAAAGGGACAACAATAATGTAAAAAACTGATACAGCAAGAAAATATCAACTTTTGAGGGATGTCACATAAAAGAATGGAGGAATCAGCGGTGTCACCTGAAGTACTGAAAAACAGCATTATTTTAGAAGATTAAGCCTACTTCCAAAATTGCCTTCACTTCTCAAAACAGAGTTCAAAACATGTCAGTTTGTTCATTAAGCAATATTATGTAAATTTGGTGAGAATGATGCATGGGTTAGACATAAGAAAAAAAAGCGCTGCTTCATTCCTATACTTTACTATACAATTTTTATATTAATCAGTGCATGACAAAGCTCTACACCTAAAGGCTGCTGGATAAGTGAGTCTCTCTAAGAGTGGAGTGTGTATACATCTGCAGCTGTGGGACTTCAGTTTCTGTCTTTGTTCGCTATTATGCCATCAAAGTTTGTGTGTCCACAGCTGATTGCACAAGTCTGCAGATCTTCAATATCAGTGTATAACTTTTCCTCAGAGATTATTTCATTAAACAGGGGGTGCAGGGTCTGTCCCTGCAAAAGGGGTATGGAAGTGAGGTCTTAATGAACTCTTGTCCATGTGTTTTGTTGTGTACATGTAGGCTGTAACCACATGAACTGTATCATGTGGGACTATCTATATAATTATTAATACAATCCAATCAACGAATACTGACATTTCTGAATCTCGAAAAGCAAGTCTAAGGTGATATCTACTTTCATATTACCAAAAGCATTTAAAAAGACATCCAAGATGCAGACTAAAGAAAGAGATAAGTGGAAGAAAACTTAAAGAGATGTTAAAGAAGAAAAAAGAAAGAAAAGCTGGAAAGTTTATGACAACTGTAAAAAAATCCAGGGAATCACTACTATTATATTATATTATATATTATATTATATTATATTATATTATATTATATTATATTATATTATAGATATTGACCAATATCTGGAAAAAATAGCTAACAAAATATAAATATAAGAGAAATATGAAAGGCTGAGACTGTTCACTCATGTTAGCAGATTGTATATAAAACAAATCAGAAAAGAATAAAATTATGAAATACAAATAAATGTAGATTATGTAATACAGAACTGAAAACAACTGCAACTCTAGTGGCAAGATACAAAATATATAGGCTTAAGGTCTATACAGAGAAAGGATACAAAAAATTTGGCAAGACTGATAATTTGTTTATTATTTATTTATTTGTCTTTTGTTAACCAGGTTAGTCCAGCTGGGTTGGTGGCCCATTTTCAGTGGAGACCTGAGGAGAAAAGCTCAATGCAAACGATAAAATAACAAAGTTACATTACAAGTAATATGATTATGACTACATAACTACATAACTGCATAAATTCATGCCATAATGGAAATTAGCAAATTATAAGACTCAGCAAAAAGTACGGATGAAAAAATAATAGAGGTAGAAACATGGCATAAAAATTTGGATTTACAATGGGGCATACAGAATAAAAGAGATTATCAAAAAACAAAAAAAAGCATCTTTTAATATCTAAACCAAGTAGGTAGAGCGGAAGAAGAAGTATTGAATAGAAGGGTTACAGTAGAGGGGTGGAGGAATGTTGAAGAGAGTCAAGAGAATGAAAGAAAACAGTTATGAGAAGAGAGGGGGGGCGGTGGGAAAGTAAAGTCATTAAGGAAGAGAAAAGAAGTGATTTAAGTTTAGTATTGCTCAGCAGCATTGCTAAGGTACCATAGTACTAGTTATTATAAAGTTGTATAAAAGTAAGGAAGGAAAATTGTTATAATATGATGATTGGGGGAGTAAATATTAGGTAGGATGGTGACAGGTGCAGGAGGGAGAGTTAGCAAGGTAGTTTTTCAGTTCTGTTTTGAAATGGATCGAAAATTGGATAGAACATATATTAGGTAGGAGTTTGATCCAAGTTTGAGATATGAAGCATTTATAAAGTAATCTGCCTATTGTTTTGTTAGGCCTGTAGGTGTTAAGTAGCAGTTGGTCAGCACTACGGAGAGAACGCGACAGTCTGCAGGTTTGAAAAGTAGAGAATGTGCCATCTGTAGCTGTCAAAGTTAGAGTAGTTGAGGAAATTCAAACCACTGAAGTTGTTTAAGGGCAAGGCAGTGATGGCATTTGTAAGAGACATTACAGATAAATCTAGTTATCTGGTTAGTGCTTATAGTTGACATCTGTTTAGTCGACACAATTTGGCCAGCTCAACAGGTAGTCAACAGGAGTGCAAGATCACCGAGTTCTGTGGGTTGGGGGTCTATGCCCTTTCCCCAGGATTGTGCAATCTCAGAGTAGGTATATACAATTAACAGGAGGTATGGGGAGTAGAGGGGGGGGTTGCCTCCCTGCATAAGGACATGTCTTTTTTTTCTCTCTCTCTTTTTTTTTTTTTTGTGCACTGAGACATGTCTTTGGCATATGTATGTTGACATGTCGATGTTTGTGTTTTCTATGTTTTTTGTTGGGTCTGTTGATCTTATTTAGTAGACACACGCACACACATAAATGGCTTCCTATTATAATTCTATATCTTTATTATTATTTATTTTATTTTTTTATTTAACATTTGTTTACCGGGAAAGTCCAACTTGGAACAAAGCCAATTTTTAGTGGAGGCCCAGGGAGAAACACTCTAGATGCACGTCTTTGAATCTTGTAAGTGGAAGCCTGAAATTATGAAACAAATTACAAAAATACAGAACAGTGAACACGGGAACATCAATGCTCTTGTTTAAAGTTGTTTTTTGATGTGGGCAATCCCCCTCTGCTTTCCAGTGATAGGGGAACAAGCTCCCTCCCCCCTAGACTTGACCTTAGAAAAAAGGAAAAACTCAGAGACATAGCAACCTCAGATGTGGTATAGGTAAGACTGCATTTTTCCTTATTCAATCTCTGTATTATAGGACTCACATGTAATGTGTCTCAGAATATAAAACTGTTACCACACACACAAAGACACACATACACTGACTGATTCATCATTACAACTAATACAGAGCAGGTGTCTCTTGCAGGGGCGGCCCATGCTATTGGACTGCTGAACTGCAGCCCCCTCAACTGTAAAATAAAGAAAAATAAAGAAATAAAAATGTTTTAAAAATTAAAAAATCGCGGACCTTCGCCCATGCGCACTAGTCCAGACTGCTGCTGAGATAGTCTGGAGCATGCGCAGATTGTCTCAGCAGCAGTCCTTACTGGGAAACATGAAGAATGGAGCTCCCAGAACTCTATGCAGTTTTAAACTGCATAGACTGTCCTGGAACTCGCTGGGAAAACGTGTCGTGGTCGGACTGCAACGTCAGCAGTCTGGAATTTGGAAAGCACGTCGGGCTGCAACATCAGCAGTCTGGAATTTGCTGCAGTCTCATCGGGGGAAGATCTCGCGACGGGCAGGGTCTGGTGTGGATTTGCGCAGCTTACTCAGACAGCAATTTGGATTTATGGTGGTTTGCTACAGGGGAAAGATCTACTACTGGTAAGTGTGTGGACAGGGATGTATGGTGGTTTGCTACAGGTGTGTGTGTGTGTGTGTGTGTGTGTGTGTGTGTGTGTGTGAAAATGCCCCAGGTGGTTAGACTCATGGTGGTATGGTAGGGAATACCTCGGGCTTGAACCCTGTACCTTGTATGCAGGTGTTAAAGAGGTGAATTCCCCTACTCACCACCATTTGTAAAAAAATTGCAGATGTTTGCCTCATATTTCATCTGATCTGTTCCTCATAATATCTGTGGTTTGTAAATGTTGCAATGCTTGATATTTGATGGTGCAGTGGTAGCACTGTTGCCTCACAGCTGCAGATTTTCAGGTTTGATTCTTGATTGGGGTGCCATCTTTGTGGGGTCTGTATCTTCTCCCTGTGTTTGTGTGGGTTTGCTTTTGTGTCCTCCCATGTTACAAAGACATGTCTGCATTATTTCTTCCTGGGCCTGTGCTGAAAATTGTTTTTTTGTTCCAAGTCAGACTGTCCTGATTAACAAATGTTAAATAAAATTGACAGGCATTTGAATTTCAGACTTCAGGTTTCTAAATGTTTAATTCCTTACATATTTGATGGTGCAGTGGCAGTATTGTTGCCTCACCGCTATAGGTTTTCTGGTTTGATTCTTGGCTGGGGTGCCTTCTGTGTGGAGTCTGCATCTTATCCCTGTGTTTGTGTGGATTTGCTCTGGTGTCCTGCCATTTTACAAAGACATGTGTCTACAGTATTTCTCCCTGAGCCTCTGCTGAAAATTGTTTTTGTTCCGTCAGAAGTAAAATTGACAGGCATTTGAATTTCAGACTTCATATTCTTCAGAAAATACATAGTAAAACAACTTTTTATTCTAGAAATAAATATATAGTAACACAACCTTTTATTATAGCAATTTTCTAAGTTTATAAGATGACTATTTGAAATTTGTCCTTATTTTTGGGACTGTATTACCCTGTTATTGGCTTTGTCCAGGTTTTTTGTGCTAAGGTTGACAGCTATGGCAAGAACTGAATTCACTGAATATGTTTGAGGGCTGTATTCCCTCATTACTGGGTTTGTCCAGGTGTTTTGTGCTAAGAGGTTGACAGCTATGGTGAGAACTGAATTCATTAAATGATAGCCATTTAAGTTTCAGTCTTCCTCTCTTTCACAAAGCAGCTAATTTGGTGTAGTGGTGTGTTGCTCTGACTGTTTTGCACAGGGACCTTGGCAGTAAAATGTATGGTGGTAACACAGCATTTTTCTTTCACAAAGCAGGTGATTTGCCATAGTGGTATGTTGTTCTGACTCTTTTGCACAGGGACCTTGGCAGTAAAATATATGGTGGTAACACAGCATTTTATTCTAGCAGCTTTCCAAGATTATACAAGCAAGGTTTAATGTGTCCCTGGTTTTTGCCCTTTTGACCCACCCCAATAAATTTGGCTTTTTCCAGATTTCTTGTGCTGTGAAGTTGAGATGCAGTTGAGTATTGAGTAGATTTTACAAGGAGCTGAGAGCTGCAGGGGAAGAGAAGTTTAGTGCTGATTATGCTAAGTCAGCTTGCATTGCTAATAGCACAACAGGTTGTGTACTTGCTTTTGATGCAGAAAGTTGTTGGTTCTACTCCCATAAGGGGTGAATGCTGCCGTACTGAAAGTTAAGATACTAACTATGAGCCTGTTATCAATTTGCCATCCATTTCCTATTGCAATATTACTAGCTTATTTTTAATGTAATTTAGGCAATTTATTCCTCAGGGGCATCAGACACTTTATTTTTTGATGAAACCATGAAATATAAAGGTGATTGCTAACAGCAACCTCTTCGTTACAGATTTATTTAATGTGGAATTATTTAGATGACTTTTTTACTACTTCAGAGATTGTGCATATTTACTGATAATGGTGGACTGTAGAATTGTGCATATTTACTGATAATAGTGGACTGTAGAAGTTTGAGTAGACTTTCATGATGGAAATGTTCTGAATTGGGCAGTTTTGTCATTGGTGCATGCATTTTGTTTCATTGTTTACTGGAAAAACGTTCAAAGCAATAGGAAGGTGTATCAAAGAGCACATGTATGTTTCATATGCAAGGGGCCTATGATTTGAAAACAGCCCAGAATTAATCTTTATCTGCTACGGGTAAAATGTATTTTCTTTGAATGTGGGTTTCAATGTTGTTTCAATGAATGTGAGTTTCAATGGCAGAGAAGTTTTAATGCCAAGTTTGTTTAGCAGATGTCTTAGTGTTTGTGCTGTAAAATGCAAAATAAAACTTTCAAATGAAGTTCAAATCATCATAGAAGTAAATCAGTATGCACGTTAGTGTTTATGGTAAATGGAGTGAAATAGCCAAGTAATGGATCATTGGAATGACTGCAGGGGGAGGCTCCATTCGACCATGGTTTTGTGAGGGGGAAAGGCGGCAAACTTAGGCAGCCCCAGCTGAACCATACCTCCCAACTGTCCAGATTTTCAAAGAATGAATAGACTTTTTGCTTCTTATTTTTGGTTTGTTCCTCATAAAATTTGTGGATTTCTGGCAAATCATTTAGGAATTAAGTCACTAAATAATGACACACTGAGTTTCAGACTTCATAACCTTCAGAAAAATGTATGCTAAAGTAAGACCTGTTCTATCAACTGTCTCAGTTTATACAAGAGCAATTTTTAGTACTGTTTATATGTTCCCCCAATATATTTGGCCTTGTCCAAATTTATTGCATTAACAGGTTGAGAGGTAGATGCAAATAAATTGCTTTATAGAATTAGGCATAGCCAAACCTCTCAACTGTCCCTGATTTTGGCTCAAAATGTTGCTCTTCCCCTAATGATCCCTCCGCAAAATAGCAATTTTGGAAGAAAACATGGAGGGTTTATAATTAAGAAATAACTGTAATAATCATTTAGATTACTTTTATTTCAGAAATGCATGTAGATTATTTTATTTTGTCAGCTGCTCAAGTTAGCAGTACTAATATTAAAGTATCCCTTCTTTGACAGGTTCCTAGCTGTATTGTGTTGCTATTTTATATTTTTACATCACATTTTTGGTCCATTTTTCATAAAATTGTGTTTTTTTGGCAAATTAGTGACAAATCATTAAAGACTGAAGTTAGAAAATAATGACAGACATTTGAGTTTCAGATTTCATACCATTCAGAAAATTCATACTAATGTAAGACCTCTATTATCTTTCTAAGTTTATAAGAGCAATATTTTAAAAATTGCCCTTATTTTTGGGCCTTTATCCCATTTCTTTGTATGGCTTTGTCCAGATTTCTTGCTCTGAGGTTGAGAGGTATGACAAATGTGTCAGGGCCATCACAAGTCAGCCAGAGACATTTCAAACTGTGACATACTTGTTGCACCCCACTCCCCCATGTAGTGACTCTGGATGTGTTGAAGCAAGGCAAGGAGTAGTTATGCAGTGTAAATGTGCAGAGTATCCCCCCCATCCAAGGTAGACACAAGTACTAGAGTGGCTTTTCATCTGTCCTTGATTTTTACAGAATGGTCTGGTTTCTGTCATATTTTTGTACTGTTGATTTATGCTTATTACTCAAAGTGCCTGTTGCTCTGTGTTTAAGTAGCAATACTTTAATGACCATTAGGTAAGCTTGGCTGAGATTGCAAGATGCAAGTAAGCTTTAATAAGCATACTGTTAAAGAATTTCCAACATTGAAAGCCTTTCTGTTGCCATGTAGAGAATACTTAACTAGATAATGTATAAGCCTTGGGTATTGAAATGCATATGCCAGTATTTGTAATAAAGGACAGGATTACATTATTTTAAGAGTCTCATTACACTTGGAGACTTCCAATCATCTCTGCAGGCTTTACCCGTAAACAGAATGCCAATCGTGTGGTCCATAACCTGTACAGTAATCCTTTTAGTGTGGTCCATAACCTGTACAGTAATCCTTTTAAGCAATGTATCTTGAGCTTATTTCTTGTTTGCTTTTCATTTTTTACTTTGATCATGTTTTCCCATGAAACAAGTAGATGTCAGGCAGCAGGTCTTTTTGGATAAGAAACATTTTTACAAGTGGGGCATCAGAGATTTCTACTTTCAGCATGTTACTTGGTACTTTAATAAAGCTGAATATAAATTATAATTAGAACTGCAGTGCAAGAAGTGGTTTGAGTTGAGTGCTGCTTGTTTTTCTTATACTTGATTTTGACTGGCATTCCATTAATGTATTTAAAAAAAAGTAATTTATTTTTTCATGCCTCACAACCTTTTTTGTTTCCATCTAGATATTAAGCTGTCATGCAGTCAATGCATTGAAATATTTTTATTCTTCTACACTTCATTTTGTCTTGATTGGACTCTCATAATGATGGTTTGGCACCCAGGGCAGTATATTTAGTTTTTATGGTTTTGAGCATAGCTCCTCCCCTTTCTAGTTGGCCGCACCACTTCCCATTGACCCCACCCATTCAGCTGTCTCCTGCAGCCCCCCTTTGATTTGAAGTCACCAGCCGCCACTGGTCTCTTGGAATACTGCTTGGCCAGTAACTATGGAGGAGATCGTATTCCTAGACTCTAGGACCAGACAGTAGTCTGAAGAGGAGTGTCCAGAGAGCTGTACATAAAAGATGAAGGCAATATGGAAGGTGTCTCTGCAAGCTGACAAAGGAACATAAGCTGTTGTTCTGTAAATAAAAATTAAGGGAAAAAAATATTGATATTTGTAAGTAGTGCTGTCTTTGTTCACCAGTTCTGGAGAAAACAGTATGTATTCTGGAATACTGAAATTGCTGAAATAAAATCTGAGAAAGATAGTAGTGAATGAATGACTTTGTTATGTTACTTCCCATTTTTTTCTTTAAATAAATCTCCATTAAAAAATGAAAAGCTGGTTTTAATGTTTGTTCTTATAAATAGAAGCACTGCTAGCTGATACAATGCCTCCTGTTTTTAAAGTGATAAAATTTCAATATATGTGAAGTACTAGCAATACATTACATTGAGCGTGTAACATTAACCTTACTATTATATTAAGCATTTCCTGGACTATTTACATCAAATATGAATTTTTATGCCTTTGCACATATCTCAGTAACTGCAACTTTTCAATCCTTAAAATAATTTTTATCTCTTAATAGTCAATTTGTTCTGTCTGGTTTCTTTAGTCGTATCTGATTTCATACTTATATAAGTTTTCCAATCTGTTGTGTCAATGCTCACTTTTATGTAATAATATAAGTACTTAATTTTTAGAGAAACTTTTTAGCATAAAGAAAAGTTGAATTTAAAGAGTATACATGCTACATTTAAGGTGCTTCAAGTTGCAACTACGTATGTATTTTTAATTCTCTAAATTTAACTTGATTATGCTGATTACATGACCTTACTGGTTTATTTGGTACTTACGTATTATTGCAACCAGATTTTCGCGGTTGCGACTTTCGCTTATTTCGGTAGAAATGAGGCCATGAAACAGTGTAAAGTGGCATTCAAAGTGTGTATTGCTGGAGAATAATTTTGGATTACCTTCAGGAACAAAAACAGTGGAGAAAGTCGTCTTCCTGTTTTTTGTATGCTTGCATTGTCATGCTTGCTGTCGGTGTGATGGACGGATTGCATTCATTGTGTGGAAGGAATCCTTCAGAGAAGAAAACAGACATAGTAGTGATGGTTTTAGTGACATTTATTTTTTTAACAATTTGTAAATACAATAATGGTTAAAAGTAAGCAAGTGTGGGTTAAACAATTTCTCAGTGTCTTTGTTTTACTTCTCTGAAGAATTTCTTCTGCAGGTTCAAAATGAGACAAACGATATCATGATAGCTGCCATGAAAAGTGCAGCGTGCCTGTGCAATGCACTCAAAAAAAAAACAGGAAGATGGTTTTCTCCACTGTCTCTGTTCCCGAAGGTAATCTGAAGTTATTCCCCAGCAAAACACACTCTGAACTCTACTTTACAGTAAATGTAAAGTTTTGGGGCACTACTACACATTTACAAAGACAGTTTAAATTGCTTCATGTACTCCTATCTGTGGTGGTATGCGCATTTCGCAACTGTGAAAATCTGGTTGCGATAGTACGTAAGTACCATTTATTTAAGTCTTTTTTTTTTTTAGTTCCTAAGAAGTCTCTTCACTGAAGTGAGAAAAAAGCACTCATTCAAAAAATGCTACAGTTTCTGTCCTTCTAATCTATTTAACTTAAGATTCATCAGTTCCTTTATTGCTACCAGGACTTATTTTTGCTTCTCTGGGCCTTATGATCAATGAGATGATCTTATCTAATTTAAGTACTGTAGCTTTTCTATTTGCATTAAAAAGCCATGATGATCCCTTTTCTGCATATCTTTGCACTAGATCTCAGTAATATTGATAGTAACTTCCCCATCTCTACTATTGTATTTATTGTTAAGACTACTAACAATCTGTTTATCCAAAGCTTGATTCAGTTATATAGAAGCATCCATTTCACAATCCACTCCAGTCTGGATTCTACACTGCTAAACATACTGTAGACATAGCCACTGCTAGGGGTTTGAATACTCTTAATGGTAAGTGATCAAAGTTACTATTCTGTTCTGGAACTTCTTCATCTCTCTTTAGCATCTGATATGGTATACAATAATATTTCATGGTCAGTTTGCAGACCTACAGGATGGGCTGTGGGTAGTGTTCCAGATTGGTTTTATCCCCTATAAATCTGGACATACCCAATCAAGCATATGTCTTGTCTCCTCTCTAGATACACCCAGAAAATGGTGTCCGGTGTTGTTTTTTTCCATTTTCCAGCCATTCACAATGTCTACTAATGTGCCCCACAAAGGTTCATTTTGGGTTATCACTTTTTCTGATTATGTTTTCACTAGAACTTTTCAGGGGGAAGAGGTGACCAGTAATGCTGCTATGCACAGGATATGCAACTTTAGTTCTCTTTTCTTCAAGGCAACATATATACTGAGGACATCTTTAATGATTAGCTTCAATGTGATGAAAACTGGATGATAAGTAATTTGTCAGCTAAAATTGAACACCTTCAATACACCAGCCATATTTATTCATTGTACCCTAAGAACACTTTTAAAATCCATTGTTTCTAATTATGGTTAGTTGGAGTTTACAGACACACTGAACAATCATGGTGTGGTGTGACATACTGATACTGAGACCAGATATCAACTGTCATTGTCATCAAATTTCCTCTTAAAGAACATCAGACTCATCAAACACCTCTCATCTCAGGGCCTTTCCATAGCTAAACATGCACTGGTCTATTTTTGGCTAGAAAACTTTAATAACTCCTGCCTATATAGGCTTCCAAACACTTCTCATGACTGACTGCAGCTGGTGCAGAATTACACCTCTTATTACTTGTTTATACTTCTAGTTATGTCGACATTACTCCATTTCTTGGGAGTCTATACTGACCATCAGGTCAGTTCCTTTAACTTTCCAGTGTTAATACCTATCCCTAAATGATCTGGGTTCCAATTGTGTGAAGGAGATTCTTTTCTTTCAAAGCTGTATGAGGACATCAAATTCCTCAGTCTCTCTTTTTTTAACATCCTTATTAAATTATTATTTAAGACACAGGCAAACATACAATCATATAAAAGAAAACAAACCATGTTAACATATTCACAGTTACATTATACATCACAACTATCATCAGTCAATTATGTAATGTTGGATTAATTCCTGCCTTCCATTAAACCTCAGTCCTCCTACAAAACATTATTCTGCATGTATCACTCCCACAATTTCCATTTTTTCTTTCTAATATCCTCCTACCCATTTCTAAACATCCCTCTTCCAGTTCTTTTAGCTCTGTTACAATATTCACTACTTCAAATATGGCTGGTTTAGACTTTGATTTCCATTTTCTAGGCCTTATTAGGTCTAGGCAATTCAGATCCTCTATCCCACTACAAAAATTAATTTCCTTAGTCAAACCCATTTGCTCACCCAATATTTCTGTCAAAGAACTCTGTAGGGACTTTTTAAAATCTGTCAACTTATTACACAACCAAAACATATGTCCCCATTTTCATCTTTCTTTCCTATCACACCTCCAACATTTGGCATCTACCACAGGAAAAATTCTTTGGATTTTGCTTGGTGTATAAAAATACCTATGCAAACATTTTCAAGAAAAAATCCTAAATCTTGTAGACTTTGTTGAATATTTAGAAGCCATACGTACAACCTTCCATTGTTTCCTTGCAAATCACTTATCTAGTCTCTCTTCCCAATCTTTTCTAACTCCCTATGATTGATTCTTAGTTATCATGCAATATTTTACATGCCGTACTAATTATCCATTTTTAAACAACAGCTTCTGCTCTAGATTCATCTAAAAACTCTACCAGAACAGGTCTTTCACTTAAGATTCCCCTATCCCTTTCTCTTTGTCTATACTCTGATACAAATCACTGATATGGTAGGCAATCTCTAGCCTGCAGTCTTCTTGACCTCTTCCCAAACTATTAACTTTTCCCTTCTGTAGTTATGCTCCCAATAACTTGGTTCCTTTGCCAGTTTTCTCCAGTAAATTCCATCTCCCTCTTGTATATTTTCTGTACCCCTAATTATAGTCATCCCTATCAGCAGAATCGCCTTTCTCCATTCTTGTGTTTGCTTAGTTCCTAGAATACTTTCTGCTACTTTTTGAATGCAATATATATAACATAATATAATATTCTATATGGCTGTTGTTATTCTCCTTAAAGAATGCCTTCCAAAATCCCACTCTTTCCTTATTTCTTGAATCCCACCCCCCACCATCACTTCATCATCATCCCTTTCTGCTTTAAATTATAGCTTTTTGCTTGTGCTAGGTATATGAGCCTTATATGTGCAGCTCTAAAATATTCATTCAAATCAGGTAGTCCTAAACCAGCTTGTTCTATTGGAAGGATCAACTTATCCCACTTTACCCTTGCCCTCTTCCCCTCTCAGATAAAATCCTTCAACTCTTTATTAATTACTGTCCACAATTTCACCTCTGGTTGATAAAAATATACCTCACCTGTATTTAAAATTAAAGAGACTAAAAGCAGTTTTACTGTTTCTATCCTGCTATCCATATCCATTAACAAGAGTTTCTAGTTTCTCAGTATTTGTATTATTTGTTTAGTCTCTTCCTACATATCCTTAATAGCCATAACAGAATCATTTTTACCCATACTCCTAAATACTTCATTTTATCATGTCCCACAATATGGAGATTGCTGAACCAATTCATGTGCAGGTACATAGCTTACAACTTTAATTTTTGTTTTGTCTTCATTAATTTTATATCTCAAAAAGATTTGAAACTGTCTCACAATGTTCCACAGTACCAAGGTGCTGTTTTCTTGTTTTATCGTACAAAATTATATAATCTGCAAATAAATCCAACTTTTCTTGATTACCATACTGACTATATCTTTGAATTTCTGACTCCCTTATTTTCTTTGCCAATGTCTCTAAATATAACTCAAATAACAAAGGAGAAAGAGATCACTCCTACCCGGTTCCTCTGTTCAGATATAACTTATCAGGGAGAAATCCTTCCACTTTATTTTTTTGCCTCTGATCCCTCATATACCCTCCTAATTAAGCTTTTTATTGTGTGTGGGAATGCAAATACTTCCACTGCCCTACTCATAAAATCCAGGCTTACTCTTACAAATATTTTCTCTGCATGAAGAGCCACCAACAACAGTGGTGTTTTCTTACATTCTGCCTCCCTCAGGATCATTTTCTATGAATGTTGTGAAAACTTCACAGGCCCACATTGATCCATATCTATTAATTTTGGTAACAACTTTGCATTTTTTGGCTATTAGAGATATACACACTTTATAAGCATGATTTAAAATTGAAATAGGCCTATATGAAGCTGGATATGATGGCTCTTTACCGTCTTTAGATATTACAGCAACAACAGGTTTCTTTCAGGATGGTGGTGCTTCCCCTCCTTTTAAAATACTTTTTAACAAAACCTTCTAGATCTTAATCACTTTCTTCCCTCCTAGCTTCTAAACTCTATTCTTGGAGATTTTTAATGTTTTAATTATTTTGTAGTGATTTATGTACATGTGGGGGGTTATATGACTTTAAGACTTTTATGGTGGTATGTTATCATGTGATTAATTAATTGTAAGGTATAAATTGAGCTCATTTCACCTAGTGTATTAACTCTGATGAAGTCTATGTTACAATAGATGAAAGCGCTCAGTTCGAATAAATTGTATTTCTGAATCTGAATTTACTTGAAGTTGGTTTGGTACTCCTTGGTGTGTGTAGTTACAGTCAGTTCACTGTGCCTATTTGTGGATTGTTTTTTCTGGTTCGTTATTCCTGAAGATTGATTGCACATCACCATTTTTATCTCATCCCTCACTATCTTAACTGTTAACTCTTGAGTCTCATCTGCATCTAACCTTGGCATACCCAAGTTTTCCATAAATATTTCCATTTGTATGTTTTCTTGATTTCTACATTTCTCTGCTTTATAAAAATGTCTATAACATTTCCAAAATATCTCTAATATCTCCACAGGATATCTGCTTATTTTTCTTGTTACGGGCTCCTTAAGTTTAGCAATAACCCTTTCTACTTTCTGTTGCATAAGTTGTTGAATCTTGGGGGTTGCTGTAGGTTCCCAGAAAGCATTTCAAAGTGTCCACTGCTTGTTCTTTTTCACATCAAGTACCACAACTCTGTAAACTATACTCTCAGTGGGTGACACAGTCTGCCATGTTGGCTGGCTATGACACCCGCCCCAAAGTGCATTTTTTTTTACATTGATCTAGGACTCTCAACAATTATTTTACTTATCTATTAAACTGGGTAAGTGAACTGTTGTTAACACCCTTTTTAAGACACAACCTGGGCTCCTTCTTTAACACTGAAAATAACACTGTTACTACTGCTCTGGTAAAGCTAGCCTACAAAACTTTGCACTGTGCACCTTTATTAATGCATGTTGGTCTACCTGTTCTTAGTGTGTGGTATTTGGCTACAACAACATATACAAACCAGAACCTACTATGTTCTACCTCAGTGTAGAAGGTGTACAAAATACATTTGAAGCTGTGGAGGACAACATCCTCCAGTGATCAACTACCAGTTAAACTTTTAATTAATGTAAGGGAACAACATCCATAACTTAAACTATTTATTTATTTGCATTTAATAACTAGGGTAGAGCACTGATCCACTTGGAACTTTTTCAGACTCACCTTGGCAGCACTGTCTGGATACGTGACTTGCTAAGAGCCACACAGTAGGCAAAAAGAGCCTTTGGGATTCAAACCTTAGATTATATTCCTTTGTAAAAGCTAAGCAATTTACAGTTTTTCTTCATTTCTTCAATGCGCCTACAAACACACACAAAATTATGAAGTCAGGTATACAGCTCTAAATTATGTATAATATTTTGAGTACATAAAGTAAGAGTACTTGTTCTAATATAACTATTCCACTACAAAGAATCTTTCTGACCGGCTAAACATAAATAAACGTATGAAATATAGATGGGCTCAAAGTGGATTTCATTTATTTTATGGACTCATTCATTCATGTTTATTAACCAGGATACCACATGAGACTTTGGGCCAATTCCAGATTCAGCCTAGGGTTACAAAACAGAAGACACAAGATTTACCAATGTAACAATGCAACACATTTGGAATACATTTCAACATTCAGAAAAATACAAGACATAACAGAAGCATTTATACATGAAGCATGAAACATTTTAACAAGAAAACAAAGACTGCAATTTACTAGGAGTCAGACATTTCAATTAGATATATTCTTCAGTATGCATAACAAAACAAAATGCAATTTTAAAAGGCTACTTGAAAGCTTTAACTAATCAGAACAAAATACCCCCATTACTGTACAGTTAAACAGAGGAAGTTCTAAAAAATATGCATATATATATATATATATATATATATATATGAGTCCCCTTCAAAACATCTAAAACCCATAACATCTAATTTCATAACAGTGAGACCAGAACATCTAAAACCCAAAACATCTAAAACCCATAACATCGAATTTCATAACATCTAACACTATAAATCACATGAAAATAACATCCCCTCCACATATAACAACACCAAACTACCAAACACACTTTTTATTACGTTTCTGCAGGATGGCTTGATACAGTGGGGTTAGGAAATTAACTTTTTCCCATTGTAGTGCGATCTTGGAGTTGGTATAGTTAATTTGTGAAGTGGGGGTGCAGTTTGGTAGTTTGGTGTCATTATATGTGGAGGGGATGTTATTTTCTTGTGATTTGTAGTGTTAGATTTGAAATTCGATGTTACAGATTTTAGATGTTTTGGATTTTAGATGTTCTGATCTCAATGTTATGAAATTAGATGTTATGGGTTTTAGATGCTTTGAAGTAGACCTATATATATATATATATATATATATATATATATATATATATATATATATATATATATATATATATATATATATATATATATATATATATATATATATATATATATGGTTCTACCTCACTTCACCGACATGCCGGAACATCGACAGGGAAATCGCGAGCCCCAGAAGATCGACAGCGCAGAAGACCGACGCGACGGGACCAAGAAGATCGACAAGCAGAAGACCGACCGACGGATGAAAGCACCGGCCGAGGATGCCGAAATGGGAAAAGGCTGTGTAAGTATGCGGTAGTGACGGACGTTAGGGTGCGAGTAAGGTAAGTGGGGATAGGGGTGGGTTAAGTGAGTTAGGGTTAGGGAGCGGGTCAGGTAAGTGTGCGGTAGTGATTGTGTTTGGGTTAGCGGATAAGTGAGTTAGGGTTAGGGAGCGGGTCAGGTAAGTGTGCGGTAGTGATTGTGTTTGGGTTAGGGGCGGGATAAGTGAGTTAGGGTTAGGGAGCGGGTCAGGTAAGTGTGCGGTAGTGACGGACCTTAGGGTTAGGGTTTGGGTCAGGGTTGTAGGTAGTTGTGTATGTGTGGTTTAGTGTGGGTTTGTAGGGATTTTGGTGTGCTTGTGTTGTGTATGTGGTTTTGGACGGGGAATGTGTTTAGGTTGTTGATTGTGGTGTGTGAAGTGTATGAGGTTTCGTGTTTGTGTACCGTCGGTTATTTCGTTGTCGGGCATGTGGGATTTCGTGTTTTTGTACTGTCGGTTATGTGGTGTCGGTGATTGCGTTGTCGGTGTTGTGGTGTTTCGTTTATGTGAGGTAGAACCATATATATATATATATATATAAATGTGTGTGTATGAATGTATGTATAAGAACAAACAACAGGAAGCCTCCCACCGAAATGCTGTCTAGTATAAAATATCCAGCCAATAAAAGAACTAACATAGCAACCACTGCCAGGGTAGCATCAACATGACACAACTGTAAAAACAAAACT
Source organism: Protopterus annectens (assembly GCF_019279795.1). Classification (NCBI taxonomy): domain Eukaryota; kingdom Metazoa; phylum Chordata; order Ceratodontiformes; family Protopteridae; genus Protopterus; species Protopterus annectens. The sequence continues at coordinate 1,007,910,708 of NC_056746.1, read as the reverse complement.
TCACTTTAATAGGATAAGCACTTTCGGATCACAGATCCTTCTTCAGATCCATAGACATAGAAAAAATTCAGACAGCACTAAAATAATGAGATTCAACCAACCAGTGTGACACTTGATAAAAACAACCTTCCCATCGATTAAACATTGACACGCCTTCTCCCCTTCAGTACAGGTTTCACAGGCAGATAAGCTTGTAGCTTGCCAATCCAAGTTGTCTCTATTTTCTCCACCATATTATCAATATCTCCCCTTCTCTTATCATCAATACAAATACTTTGTAAAATCCTAAAATAAAAACAATGTCCAGTGTTGTCACGAATATGCTTATAAAGGGTTTTTTACGTCCTGCAATCTAATATCACACGTGTTTTAACACTCTCTTTTTCAACTGCCTAGTGGTTTTACCCACATAGAAGGAGTCACAGGAATCACATGTAGCCATGTAAACTATATTTTTGCTTGTACAGTCTGCGTACTCCTCAAAGGAGTATCTCTTATTCTGGCGTGTATGTACAAATACAGTATCTTTGCAGATGTATTTACAAGTACACCTACAACATGGATGGGTACCTTTCCTTTGTGATCTCATGGAACTGTGTTTATCTTTCTTATCACATAGTAATTGTTTTAAGTTACGATTGTTTCTAAAAGCAAAACGGGGTACCTCGCCTACAACTCCTTTCATTTCTCACCAGAGGTGAGAATCTTCCAATTATTCCTGATCACATTGCAAATGTCCTTCATATCACTAGAATATGTCAGGACCATTCTGGGTTCTTTCCCACCTTCTCTTTGTACCACTGCTTTCACACATGCCTCCCTATGCAAGTAAGGCTTCCCTATATCATTCCTCAAGTTGTGTACCTCTCTCTGCACATGGGTCACCTCTCCATGTTTGTACCCTCTACTTAAAAAATGATCAACCATAATATTAATGGCCAGCATAAATTCCTCCCCCTGAGTATGGAGTCTGGAAGCTCTTATGAATTGTCCTGAGGATGTTCTTGTGAATGTGCATTAGTTGCATGTTGGACCTATTCAAAATACCATTCTTCCAACAGTCTTTACGTATATATATATATATATATATATATATATATATATATATATATCCTCCAAACTGCCTGCATGGCTATGTGGATGCGTGTGTGTGTGCGCGCACGTGCCCGCGCGTGTGTGTGTGTGTAAACCGAATGGTTGGATTTATTGAAGATTACTGAAGAACTTTTTTTGGCTTATGGTAACTTACCATTTCTCTTGATACTTTCTTAGTGGGGTTTATGTGCCTACGCTCCTTTGGGTGATTTGGTTTAGTTTTACGTTTACTTGGAACTTGGTTGGTCTTTTACGATATATATATATATATATATATATATATATATATATATATATATATATATATATATATATATATATGCAGACATACACACATATACATATGTGCGCACACACACACACACACACACACACACACACACACACACACACACACACACACACACACACATACACACACACACACACACACACACACACACACACACACACACACACACACACACAAAGCTGTTCCCCTAAACATGGTACCTATAAATGTGGGGCATGCAAGCAGTGTTCCTTTATCATGAATGATAGTTCTTTTTATCTTCCATCTAGAAAATTTAGATTTGACGCTGACCGATATTACAACTGCGGAGCAAAAGGGGTGGTGTATTTAGGATTATGCACAGAATGTTGCAGTTTCTACATAGGGAAGACTGAGAGACCCCTTAGAAAAAGAATTTATGAACATCAATATGACATTACAAAAAGAAGGACACTAATGCTTTTTTTAAACATCTTGCTTCTTGCCCTAACATGAAACTTAAGTTTATGGTTCTTGAACAGGTGACCCAGGATGCCAGAGGAGGTGACTGGGAAGCCCGCCTTGAATATAAAGAACTTTTATGGCAGCTTAGACTTAATGCTGCAAAATCCCTGGTCTCAATGAGACCATTAATATATCCAGTGTACTAAAGCTGAGAAGGGCTAGGCTATGATTTTCTTGTTACAATTAGTAAATGTCTTTTATCTTACATATTTGTGATTTTTTATGCACACATTTGTACATCATTTTTAAATGATTTTTAAATGATTTTTTAGTGTTTTCACTATTTGAACTTTTATTCTGCATTTTCATATGCATACTTTTCACTCACTGAGTTCAGTTACTAATTAACTGCCTTCTTAAGTGGATGTTTTTTGAACTAATTAAGTACCGTGTGATCAGATGCTTAAGTATTTAAACTTTTCAGTCACACTACTTTTTATCTTGAGAAAGCCAGGTATTTGCCTGGCGAAAGCGCTTGGTTTATTGACCTGTTTGTTGTTCAATAAAGCTGCACTTTGTGCTTTTTGGTTCGGTTCTTCCTGTCTGTGGATTATCTTTTATCTTATTTGCCTTGGTTTCTTGGAAGTTATGCCTATGTAAGCCTAGCCAAAAAGGTACCCTGGCTTTCGCCACCCAAGAAAATTCTTTTCCTGTGCCCCTGTCGAGTAGAGCCACAGAAGTGATCCCAGGGGTGAATTTCCTATTTCCCATTCAATCATCAAGATTTTTCTTGAAGAGTGCTAATGAGGATCTCTGTTTGACATAGCTAGATAGTCTGTTCCAGAGTATGGGAAGTCTCTGGGACAGGAATCTATCCCTCCAGCATGTTCTGTTTATTGTGGTGACAAGGTTTAGGTCCATACAGCTTATAGCTCAGAGGGATTGGGATTTCTTTAAGTGGAGCATGTCCAACAGCTCTGGGTTTGACATAGCTTTGTATATTAGGCAAAGATCACCTCTGAGTAGGTGATATGCGATGGAGTAAAGCTGTTGTTTTTTGAGACAGTCAGCGTAGGGCATCTGTTTGAGGCCAGTAATCATCTTTGTGAGGTATTTCTGTGGCCTTTCCAGTTGTTGTAGATGTCTTGAGAGGTACATACCAAAAGGGGCATTGTACTCTATAATGGGTCTAATGAGTGATAAGTAGAGGGGAACAATGACCTCTTTTTTTTCCTGATGAGAAACCTTTTGTGATGAGGTGTGCCATGTAGAAGGATTTCCTGACCACTGTGGTGATGTGTTTATCAAAGGAGAGACTACTGTCCACCTGTGTCCCAAGGTCTCTTAAAACACTTTCAGTGTTAAGTAGACTACCACCTATGTGGTAGTTCATGGGTACAGAGTTTTTACCAAAGGGGATGACAATGCACTTTTTGGCATTGAGCTTCAGGCCATGGCTTTGACACTAGGCATCTGTCTCAGTGACGCCCTTTTGTAGGATGTCCACATCGTTAGAAGTTTCAATTATGGCTCCTAGTTTGCAGTCATCTGCAAACTTCATTAGCCAAAGACTTTCTGTGTTAGCCTGTACTTCAGAGAAGTAGATATCAAACAGGAGAGGACCCAGGACTGAACCCTGTGGTTCTCCACTTGTCACTGGTCTGAAGTTGGGTATTCCATTATGGTAAAAGATTTGAATAATGTTTTATAGAGACCTAGGTTAGTTTGTAAAGACAGTAAGAAGTTTCTTTTTTCTATTCTTGAGCAAGTGCCAAAGGAATTTAGAGGGGGTAATTACAGAGACATTATAAAAAAAAGTGAAACACTTTGGCAGTTAAAGCTAGGGGCTGACAAGCTACCTGTTATTAATGAGACCATCAATTTAAAATGTTTTTTTTGAAAAGTAGAAGGTTAAAAGTGAACTAATTATGGAAGGCTGTGTGATGCCCATGCACTGGCCCAACAATCAAGGAGCCTCAATCCTCACCACTAACACCAGTGAGGGGCATCCATATAGGGAAAGTATAATAAATACACACACAATAAAGTACAATTTCCCTTAACAGCACACAGAGATCAAAGTCAGTCTGGGACTGGTTTCTCCCTTTCTCTCCAGTTCCCTAATAATACTCCCCACTGGCACAGCTATAGGGCCCAGATCTCAGCCTAGTGAGCAAGCTAAAACCTCCAGCACCCTCTCTGTCTAACCAGTGCTTCATGTCCCTGCCCAAGTAGCTGACACATACACACTTTGAGGTAAGAGTTTATACAACCACACAGACATTCCTGTGAAAGGCTGGCACAGGTTCTCCAGCTGTGCAACTTTTACCCATACTATATGGTAGAAATTGCTGCCACCACCCAGCTAATATTTATCAGCTACTCAAAGGCCCTTATGAAAGGGAGTACAATTATTACTGTGCAATATTATTATCCAATGGTAAGTGCAACCAGTCAAGACTTATTTGGTGTGACTTGGTACAGTATCACTATATACATGCAATGTACTCTTAGAGCTTAAATTATCTCTACACAAAACAGCCACAGTTGAAATGTTTAAAAATATTTAATAATAAATAAAAACACAAGACAATACTTCTTACTACACAGTGCTAGTCAAGAGTTCAGAGATCATAAAATATTACCGTAGAAAGTTCTGATATCACAGAAAAACACTTAGTCTAATCTTCCTAATTCCTAGCTATTTCTAAGAGAAACACTAAAGTCTAAGATCCTACTTACATATAGATACAAGCAGTGCTGGTGATGTTGGATGTTCTCAAGACAAATGCTCTCATGCTCTCATTCTTTCTCTCCTTAAATTGACAACACTGTACCACTGATTCATTTCAGATTACATAATTTCTTTCTGGTTCCCAGGCTAACAGAACTCAGAGGTTAATAGCCCTATTGATCTTGCAGCTGCTCAGGAAGCCAAGGCAATAAAAGAAATTATACATGCAAATTCTAGCCATTAACTCTGGCCTCAAAACAATAGGTAGGATGCCTCCCTCTAGACATCTCAGCTCTGAATTTTGACATCAAACAATTGCCTTATCAGCTTTGTTACAGCAGAGTCAACTGTTGTTACATTTTTGCAGTTCAATATCCAATGCAGTCTTTTCACATTTAAGAGAACAACCCCGTGGCTTACATTAATATTTACAAATAAGAGAATTATCTACAAAGTTCTATCTGGCTAGACTGGCAGCCATCACCTATCTTCACACATCTCCCCCTAGGGAACTCAAGATAGTTTTTCAAGTGACTCTTGAGAAACGTTGCTTCAGAGGATTAGGTCTATCTGAGTATACCTTACCCCATTGCCTGTCTTGACAGTCCATCTGTGTTGGCATTGCTAATCCCACTGCATTGCTGCACTGACATAGCATATGCTTGCAACCCTAGGATCCATCCTAACAACTTGGCATTTTGCTGGCTAGCTCTATGTAACCATGGCAGGTCTGTGAGGGGAGCAGCTATGGTGCTATAACTGGGGATGAACTTTCTGTAGTACCCTTCTGTCCTTAAGAATGCCCTCACCTGCCTGAATGGCTTCTACTTTGGCAGGTTCTGGCTTGATCATACCACTCCCCACTCTGTGTCCCAGGTAGGAGGCCTCTGCCATACCCACCTGACATTTGCTGGGCTTAATGGTCAACCCTGCCCTCTGTAGTCTGCCCAGCACCTTCCTAACATGTTGAAGCTGCTCTTGCCAGGAATGGATGTAGATGGCAATATCATCTAGGGAAGCAAGGGCAAACCCTCCTGCTAGGATATGATCTACCAGCCTCTGGAAAGTTGCTAAGGCATTCTTCATCCCAAAGGGCATCTTTGTGAACTCATACAAGCCAAAGGTAGTCACAAGGGCTGACCTCTCTCTAGCACTGGGAGTCAAGAGCACCTGGCAGTAACCCTTGGCAAGATCAATGGTTAAAATACTTAGCCCCACCCAGCTTCTCTAGGGCCTCATCTGTCCTAGGCATGGGGTAAGCATCTGACTCTGTGTGACTATTTCATTTCCTGTAGTCCACACAGAACCTGATGCTGCCATCCTTCTTTGGCACCAGCACCACTGGGGAGGCCCAGGGACTGTTGGACTCTTGAATTACCCCTAGTTCCAACATCTCCTCCCTCAGAGTCTGTTTGACTCTCTCAAGCACCCTATAAGGGGCCTGCCTAATAGGCCTTTGGGGTCCTGTATCCACCTGATGCTGCACCAGGTGGGTGCACCCTGGTTTCCAGAGTGAACATGTCCCCAAACTCTTGTAATACTGCTCGGATTTCTTGAACCTAGGTAGGAGATAGCTGCTGGTTCACTGCTACCCCTTCTACCGAGGTGTCAGTCCGAGCCTCACTGAGAAGATCAGTCACCAGAATTCCCTTAGACTCCTCCTGCAATCCACTGCAAATGCTCAGCACAAGGCCCGCCCTATCATGGTAAGGTTTCATCATGCTAACATGACACAATTTGTGCCCCTGCCTCCTGCCTAGCAGTTCCACCATATAGGTAACATCACTTACCTTTCTTACCACTTTGTAGGGTCCCTCCCAAGATGCTTGCAGCTTGTTCTGTCTGACAGGAATGAGAACCATTACCTGCTACCCTACAGCATACTCTCTAGTTCGAGCATTCTTGTCATACCACACCTTTTTCTGTTGTTGGGCTACTGCCAGGTTCTCCTGGGCCAAACCCATGAGTTCTCTGAGCCTTGTCCTGAGGTTTAGGACATATGTCACAACAGACTCCTTGTGAGATTTACACTCACCTTCCCACTCATCTCAAATTAAATCTAGAGGTCCCCTCACCCTATGCTCATACAACAACTCAAATGGTGAAAAACCTGTGGATTCCTTGGGAACCTCTCTGTAAGCAAACAAAAGACGGGGCAAATATTTTTCCCACTCCATCTTAAACCGGTCTGCAGATACCCATAGCGTGGACTTGATCATAGAGGTTAACCTCTCAACCAGACCATTAGTCTGGGGATGGTAGGGGGTTGTCTTCAGGTGCTTCACTCCACAGTACTTTCACAGACAAGCCAGCAGGTCTGACATGAAATTGGCACATCTGTTAGACAGTATTTCTTTTGGGAAACCTACCCTGCTGAAAATCTCTATCAAAGCATTTGCCACCTTTTCTGCCTCAATGGAGGACAGTGCCACTGCCTCAGGGTATCATGTAGCATAATCCACTACTACTAGGATATACTTTTTCCCTGTTGAACTTGCAGGACTCAGAGGCCCCACAATATCCATAGCTACCATTTGAAATGGCTCCTCAATCACAGGCAAAGGCATCAAAGGAGCTCTCATCTTATCTCCTGTCTTGCCTACCTTTTGACACTGCTCACAGGTCCTGCAGTACCCTGTTGCATCTCTGGAAATTCCAAGCCAATAGAAGTTCTGCATAATATGTCTCTTTGTATGTTTTATGCCCATATGACCTGCAAGGGGAATATCATAGGCTATGGCTAGAAGCACCAGATGGCAAGCTCTAGACACTACCAACTGCTGTACCCTCTCACCTTCTATCCCTTCCTCAGGGGTCAACTCTTTATACAGTAACCCTTTGTCCCAATATACAGATTCCCTCTTCCTTTCAGAATCAGGTGCCTCCCTAGCTACCTGCCTCAGGCCTTGCAATGTAGGGTCTGAGAGCTGAGCCTGTCTCAACTCTCTCTTTGTAACCATTCCCAGCTCCCTTTCCACAGGAAGTCTGGCATCCTCTGACAGTGGTGCCTCACTGTCAGCCTGGGTACTACTTCTCACCTATACCTTTGCAGTCACTCTGTCCAAGGGACCATCAGTACCCACAAGCAGCTGTGGCTCACCCTCAGTCTCACTGCTACAGAGTAGCTTCCTCCCTGTCATAATCACCTCACCAGTTCTGGCTGCAAGTATGGTGTCTGTCTGGGTCTCCCCCAGACTACCAGACTCACATCCTTGTCTCGAAGCTTGACTGCGTGTAACTGCATTAGCACATGGTACTGCCTCATCCAAATCCTTCCCTATCAGGACATCTGTAGGATGGTAGTTCAGTACACTGGTTGTCTCAAGACAACCTACTATTGGCATTTTGTCTTCCCCACTTACTGGCTCCCTCACCTTTTGTTCCCCACCTTGCCTCTGTGGACATCTGTATGCCACATGGCCCCACTGGTTGCATTTAAAACATTTAACCCTAGGTCCTGGACATGTACCTGGACTAGTGGCTTCCCCTGCTACTGGCAGATTCTGTTGTGGTAGTCTGTGCTGCCCACCATGGGTTCCTTTAGACCCATGAGCAGTACTGGGGGCCGCTTTCCTGTGCAGGGATGCCCTGTTTGTTAGGTATAGGTCTCCCTTCTTCCCCAACTTCTCTGAAGTAGCACATTGTCTATCAGCTAACCAGATCCTCATGTCCTCAGGTAAAGTGCTAAGGGCTTGTTCCCTCACCAAAAGGTCTGCCATCCCTTCAAAAGTGGTGACCTGACATCCACTCACCCGCCTATGAAAATAAGTGCTCAGTTCAGCAGCATATTCACACACACTTTCATCTGCCTTGCATCTATGCTCATAAAACTTTTTCCTATAAGTTTCAGGTGTTAGCTTAAAACATTTTAACAAGTGATTTTAATCAAAATATTCACAATCAGCAAGTTTAGACAACACAGTTACAGCTTTACCATGGAGTAAGGGGGTCAGGAACCGTACCAAGAGCCTTTGGTCAACATCATATTTTTTTTACATCCCCTCTCAAACATATGAATGATTCTATCAAAATTATCCCCCTCTTTAAATTGCAGAAGAAATTTACTGACCTTTAGTGCTTCAGGGGTCCAGTTACTCCCTTCCCCATTACCTCCATGACTCTGGCGAAGAGTCAGCATCTCCTCATGCTGCCTCTGCCTCTCCATTTCCTCAGCCTCCAGACATAGCAGTTTCTCATTCTCCTCAGCATGCAAACATCACAATTTCTCATTGTCCTCACTCGCTAGACACCTCAGTCTCTCACCTGTTTCTATTTCCACATGCCTGGGCTCCAACTCAAGTCTCTTTAGCTCCAAATGGATTTTTAAGATCTCTGCAGAAAGGTTGAGCTGTCCATTCTTGGAGTGTGGTATATCTCCACTGCCAGTCTGATTATCCTCCTGGTTTCTGTTTTCTGATGCAGGTGTGACCAAAGCTGCAATCATGTCTGCCTTAGTCAGGGTTCCATGCACCAGTCCCCTAGCCTGGCACATCTCAGCCAGCTAGCTCCTTGTCAGCTTTCTGTACTCCTCTGCTGACATGCTGCCTGCTCTCCCTGACTAACTAAGCTAACAAAAGAAATAAAACAATTGCAATCTGAACTCTGAGTATTCACTGAATGGCTGATTTAGAGTAACAAAACACCTTCAGTGATCATTGTACACAAGCTACAGGAATTCACTTTACCCACACCACTACAAGCCAATTAGTATTTGCCAACCCATTAATATGTGGTGTGAATATCCCACCACTGCCCAGTCTGGGCAGAAAGGGGGCACAGCTGGATAATCTGTGCCAACCTTCCCCAGAAGTGTCTGTGTGGTTGTATATAACTCTTATCTCAAAGTGTGTGTGTGTGTGTGTGTGTGTGTGTGTGTGTGTGTGTGTGTGTGTGTGTGTGTGTGTGTGTGTGTGTGTGTGAGCTACTTGGGCAGGGACATGAACCACTGGTTGGACAGAGAGGGTACTGGAGGTTTTAGCTTGCCCACTAGGCTGAGATTTGGACCCTTTAGCTGTGCCAGTGAGGAGTCTTATTGGGGACCTGGAGAGAAAGGGAAAAACCAGCCCCAAACTGACTGTGATGTCTTTATGCTCTTAAGGGAAATTGTACTTTAATGTGTGTGCATTTATTATCCTTTCCCTATATGGACGCCCCTCACTGGTATTAGTGGTGAGGATTGAGGCTCCTTGATTGCTGGGCCAGTGCACGGGGGTCACGGGTTGTATATATATTTAATACTGTTTTTAATAGCTTAGTTTATTTTATATGTTTTACATTTTTTATTTTATTTTATCAACTGATTAATTGATTGATTAAAGCAGGTTTTAATGGATTATCCTAATTGGCTTGTAGTTTTGTTTAAAAGGGTTTGTTGTTTGGGTATATTTTGTTCTGATGAAGTCTTTTAAAGACAAAGGCAAGGAATAAAGGTTTTTAACACTAAATCCATTTGCTGGTCTTTGTTCCTTTAAGTCCTGGTGGAGTTTTTCTATTTTGGTGTATTATATCAGCCTATTTGTTTGGGGATAGTTAGGTTATTAGCAGTCCACTATTTCCCTTCCTTAAGTTTCCCCGGATTCATGAAGCTCGGCGCAAGGCCGGTGTAAGGCCTGCGCCGGCCGTGCGGCATATAAATGGTGTAGTAGCGCCATATGCATATTAATGAAGGTGCGCCGCTACCACATCCACGTGCATAGGACACGTGCGCGAGTGCATGGGGCGTTACTAAGCTGCGCCCGGAGGCGTGTCAATGTCGGCTGGCGATGAGCAACCTAAACTACTGAATATTATAGCCTGCCTGCAATAGTAATCGCACCTATCAGTGTCCGTGGATAATGAAACGTATGCAAAGCATGCAAGACAGTTCCCGGCCACACAAAATGGAGAACCAAACAGAAATGCACGCAACATAATATAAGTTTCTGTCCATGGAACAAGTGATATTTAAAATCGTGTGTCCGTAATGTACTGCACTGTCAGAAGTTATACCCAGTGGAAGTGAAGCGCATCATGTCAGCGCACCGCCAATACACACGTCTAGCCCCATGGGTATGGTCACCAGCAGTCCCACAGTGGTAGTGATAGTACACAGCAGGGCAGTTGTGGCTATATAACAACTGTAAAGAAACCTGACAGTCCAAATTGTATACCAAACACACACAAACATATGTATATTAAAATATGCTATACACATGAACAGGAACGTAACCATCACATACACATAGGATGCTATATGCGGAACCGGGATATCCAAAAGTAGAACCCATGCATGCAAATGCAATACGCAACAACCCCAGTATAGCACATAACCCGCACCCATGTCCGAATGTCCACCAAATCCAGCTACCAGCCTTGCGCATCCGTACACCTGCACATAGCGAGTATTCCCCATATGTAGTAGGAAGTATCGTCCTAGGCAGTGTCCGGATTGCAAATATGTATCCCACGATTGTAAACATCCCATCACAGGTACGTAAATCCAAATGCCTGCGCGTTAATGTTATGGCAAAATGTGTGTACATCCCGGGTGGGATAAGTAACCTGTTGAAACCTCAGAGTTGTTTACACGCCACGGTGTCCATTACTGTACACATCTGGACAAAACATGTATGTGTAGTCACGGTACTGTTCAGTTTCTACACAGACATGCAATTCATACTACGCAGGATGGAACAGCTGTCCACCATGCAGGTCACCCCACTAGGGTTGCCACCTGTTCAGATGGCCAAGGTGGGACATCCCTTGTAGAAATGTGAGAATTTGCAGGATAAAACATACCCCCAGCCAGTGCAAAGGACAGAATTACACGTGTATGCCAAGATAAAAGCCTATGCCATAGCATTTGAATAGCTTATGCTATCCCAAATAATAGTTATGTGTACCAGATACAAAATACCTGTATCATGCAACTAGTACAGAAAATAAGAAATATATTATTGTCTTAAAATCACAGAACATTTGCCATGTCTTAGGTGTCATCGCAGGACACAACTGTCCAAAGTAGGACCTCCCCTTGCAAAGAGGAACAAGTGGTAACCCTACTCCCCACTGAATTATCGACAGTATATATTCAACTCAATCACATACCGACACCACCTCTCAACCTATTACAGCAACAAAACCTGGACAAAGCCTAAAAGGATGGGTGGACAAATAGGGACAGACGTAATTACTGCTCTCACAAGCTACGAAAGTTCACTGAATAATAGTATGTACATAAGCAGGAAATGTTGTGAAGGATGTGGGGTAGTCCCCAGTATTACAGAGGTCCGTACATATATACTGTAACAAACCGTCACATATGTTGACTGTACTACTGCATACCCGTAGTTAATTCATAGTTACGTCATGTGCAAAATAATAACCTTCGTAAGAATGAATACAGGAAATAGTCAAATGTGAATGGGAACACCACTCACTGTGGATTATGTATCGTAACCACCCCCACCCATATTATGTATTGCCAACATCATAAGCTGCTGACAGGTGTCCAAACACCTGTGTCTGTAAACAGATTAAATGTTTAAAATGGACAATCCCTGTCCATGTGCTTTGTCTGACATTTGAACATGGTCAGGGCAGTTCCGTTCACCAGTCGAACAAGCCTAAACCCAGATCACCACATGAACACCCTGACAATTAAAGACCTGTATGTGTCAGGAATATAAGCCTTTGGGTTCTGAATATCCCTGCAGTGATGAAATATGCAGCTTGGGTCCAGAGCAGTAGGGAATAGGGAATGTGTAACATGTAGTACCGCATTTTTCCCAGCAGGAGAATGGATGCCTGTGATGTAAGTGAAGCGGTGAGGCATATGTTAATGTAGCTATGTACTATGGGTATGCATATAAATGAGTCAGAACACCAAATGTATACTGGTTACAGCATCCGGCCAATGTGAATGCAGTCCCGGTTGAACAACGACTATAGCACATATAATGTGAAAGTGTAATGAATGCGCCTGTGCTGTACAGACAGTTAAATATGTAAAGGTGAACATGTGTTTCGCAAACGTCCGTTAACCGGATTACAGATAATTACTGATACTGTCACAAGTAATAAAGCCCACGTAAGCACAAAGACTTAGTAAACATATGTAACCCACAATAAGGATATGTATGCACGCCTGCGCGTAACCCACAATAAGGAAATGCAAGTGCGCCTGTGCGTGTGTGATCCGCTCACAGCATAGTAAATGAATGTTGTTTCCCCCACGTTAGTTATACATGGCTCAAACCCGTTAACCTCGTAAAGTATGAAACCGGACGAAGCCATGCAAACTACCGGTACAAATAGGGACAAACCGCAGATATGTGCCAGAACAAACATAGAAAGTGGATAGAATAACAGGTGTCAGTAGCATGGATTCTCTGAAGGGTATGCAGTCATAACCTGAACTGCTTGCCAGAAATCCCCACCGTAAGTCTCAAATGAAATGCCACTACATTGCCAGATAGACACAGGTTTATGTAAAACACAGCGAAGATAAAGGGGCAAGCAGCTCTACACTCTGCGACAATCTGTATAGTGGAAAGGTATGGTATGGATATAGATATATGTGTATACACATAATCCACAGACGTAAACCAAAGCAAGTTATGAAATGAGGATTGTACATGTATATATGTATACACAACAGACTTATGTCCCGTAGATATGACATATGTACATAAATAGGCGACATTATATCTAATATGGGTAGACAAACAGACATGCAGGAAAGGTGAATAAACCGCAGCATTCAAAAACATTGGCCAGAAAGTGACAGTCCAGCAAGTTCTACACTTTAAACATGCAGATAGGTGTCCATTGCAGGACTTCATAAATTGAAATACGTAGTGTCAACCGACATTGACGCAAAAGAAGTGACCACAGCAAATACGAAATAGCTGTACATGCAACAGTATCAGGTGCAAGGGTGATGACACATGTGTCGATAGAATGTATGACGTACGAACTGATATCCGGAGAGTGGGGAGTGCATATAAGTGTCTCCACACTTCAGTAACGCACACATTAAACATGTGTAATGGGTACTGTAGAGGGTTGTCAGGTATGGGAATCATGGGTATGCAGAAATGGGCCTAGGTGTTGTTTGGTAGGGATTTCGTAGGCCCGCCCCATGGGAGTGATGTGGGTATAGCACACGCCTATATTCTCAATAATGGGGCAAACCATCCACTGGATATTGCGGAAACCATTTTGGCAATTTGGACTACATGAAAAGAGACATAGAGGAGCTCTCCGATTATGTAGCCCAGGCTGGTATGACCCTGACCCTGAGCAGCATCTTGCCCTCACCAAGAATGATACCACAATACAAAGACAAGATGATCAGCTTTAACAATTGGCTCAAGTACTGGTGTCATTCTAAGGGGATCCAATGTCTGTCTGCCTGGGATGACATGTTGGACAAGCCATGCTGCTTCGCAAGGGATGGCTTACACCTGTCACCACTGGGCTTCCGGATATTGGCTAAGGCTCTTGCCACCCCCATAGTGCCTTTTTTTGGCAAGGCTCAAAAGACAAACCCACCTCCTTAGAAAACAATAATGGAAAAAAACTAAGGGCAATCCTGCTCAACGCCAGAAGTCTAAATCTCAAGATGCAGGCACTTGATGCACTCCTCAGCATGGAGAACATTGACGTCTGTGCAGTAACTGAAACCTGGTTCAAGGCTCCTGAGAGCACCCCAGCATTACCAGGCTATACCTCGTATCATGCTTTTCGGCCCCAAAACCCGGGCCAAACCACAAAGGGAGGGGGAGTGTCCATATTCATCAAGGACACCCACACCTCCAGGTTAGTAGCAACACATGAAGCATCAGAGACCATACAGGTGCAACTAACCATAGGCAAAACTGCTATACAACTCGTAGCATGTTACAGACCACCCTCCCAATCTCAAGAACTCCACTCAGCCTTCCTGAAGACATTGGAGGATATGAATGTATCACAAAATACCATCATACTGGGAGACTTCAACTACCCAAACATAGATTGGGTACATTATTCTAGCTCTAATACCCTAGCCCAAAGGTTCCTGGAATTCATAAATTCAAATGCACTGGAACAATTAGTCACCTCTCCCACTAGGGGAGATAATATACTAGACCTGATCATCACAAACATGGGGACAAAATGCTCCACACCAGAAGTTTACCCCTCACTAGTGAGATCTGACCACAAACTAATCACCCTGGATATACATATCCCACCTCCACCCCCGGCACAAAAGACCACAGTGAAAAACTTCTCAAAAGCAGACTTCACTCTTCTTAAGACTGAGATGGTATCCTTTAAGCCCACTGTGCCAGTGGATACCACATCCCACAATGCCGAATCCTTCACAAATGCTTTCTATGGACATCTCCAAGAATGCATGGATCATGCAATCCCAAACAAATCCAAGTCCCTCTCCACCAAAGGTAAGCGTCCTGTCTGGTGGACCTCAGCCATAAACAAATTGTATAACAAAAGAAGGAAGCTACTGCACGTCAGAGCAAAATCCCATGAAGGGAAGACATCTCTGATCAACATTAGCAGAAAACTACGTTCTCTCATAAAAACATCCAAGGCCAACTTTGAGAGAAAAATTGCTAAGGACACTAAAGATAACCACAAAGCCTTCTTCAGTTATGTTAGAAACCTGGGCGGAAACCCTCAGATATGCTCAGTGTTGGTTCACAACAATAAAAAATACACAGTGAACCCACAGATATTGCCAACATTCTGGCTGACAGGTTCAGTGCAAATTTCTCCCCTCCTTCACCCCCAAAAGAAGAAATACTTATCCCAGCTGAATGTAATCTCCCTGTCATCTCAGATGTCCAAGTGAGAACCGCCCTAAACAAAGCAAAAAACACAGCATCAATGGGACCTGACGGTATCCCGGGTTGTGTGTTACGTGAACTCCAAGAGGAGCTAAACCCCCACATAAAAATGCTATTTAACCTTAGCCTTACTTCGGGATATGTACCTGAACACTGGCGTACAGCAACAGTGGTCCCACTCCACAAGGGGGGGGGTGCCTCTACAGACCCTGGAAACTACAGCCCCATAAGCTTTACCAGCCTGGTTTGCAAAGCTATGGAAAAAATCATTATGGAACTCATAAACAGAGACATAGGGGACCTACAGACACTTGACCCCACCCAGTTCGGCTTTGTAAAGGGCAGATCCTGCCTTTTAAACCTGGTTGACTTTTTCGAAACAGTCACTAGAGCCATTGACGAGGGCAAAGCAGTCCATACAGCATACCTGGACTTGGCTAAGGCCTTCGACACAATACCCCACTCAGGCATCATAGATAAGCTCAACAGCTTAAATGTAAACCCTTATGTCACTAGATGGGTTGCAAACTGGCTAAAGGACAGAACCCATAAAGTTAAAATCGCTGGAGCAATGTCAGACTCAAAGCCAGTCACAAGTGGTGTCCCACAGGGATCTGTCCTGGGACACCTCTTGTTCGGCATTTATTTCTCAGATGTTAAAGCAAACACAGGAGGGCTGTGGCTGACAAAGTTCGCAGATGACTGCAAACTAGGCGCCATAGTCGATACACCAGCAGACACACACATCCTACAAAAAGGCCTCACAGAAACGGACAACTGGTGCCGGAGTCACGGCCTTAAACTAAATGCCAAAAAATGTATAGTCATCCCCTTTGGGAAAAACAAAGTACCCACAAATTATCACATAGACAGCAACCCACTGAGTACTGAATAAGTAATCAGAGACCTAGGGACCCAAGTCGACAGCGACCTCTCATTTGATACCCACGTTGCCAAAGTGGTTAGAAAAACATTCTACCTTGCACACCTCATCATGAAGGTATTCACATCCAGATCCAAGGATGTCATTGTACCCTATATTCCTCCCTCATCAGACCCATGATTGAGTACAATGCCCCATTTGGTATGTACCTCACCCGGCATTTGCAACAGCTGGAGAGACCACAAAAGTACCTCACCAAGAGGATCAAGGGTCTCCAACATATGTCTTATTCTGCCAGACTAAAGAAACTTCAGCTCTATTCAGTATCATACCGCCTGCTCAGAGGTGATCTCTGCCTGACGTACAAGGCCATG
Source organism: Protopterus annectens (assembly GCF_019279795.1). Lineage (NCBI taxonomy): Eukaryota > Metazoa > Chordata > Ceratodontiformes > Protopteridae > Protopterus > Protopterus annectens. The sequence goes on along the minus strand of NC_056746.1, from coordinate 1,007,894,075 downwards.
TCCAATCAGGATCTGATGGACATGCTCCACCTCAAAAAATCCAAGTCCATCAGGACCACGAGAGCTAAAGACTTAAACCTCGGCACAAGTATGAATAGGACATGCTGGAGGGATAGATTCATAACCCAGAGGCTTCCCATGCTTTGGAACAAGATCCCAGTTCGTATTAGGCAGAGCCCCTCACTGACTCTCTTCAAGAGAAATCTTGATGAGTGGATGAGAGATCGTAAGTTTACCCCAGGGGTCACATCTGTGTCACTGCTAGACAGGGGCACAGTAAACTAATTCTATTATTTAAGGCTGACCTTCATTGTGTCACTACTAGACACAGTATTCTAAATTTATTCTGTACATTTTTGTACCATTTCATGGGGTGGCAAATGCCACATCACTATGGCTAGGCTTACAAATGCCCCAGGGCAGATAGCCTAGTACTATACTATGAAACTATGAAACTATAATATGTAGGGCCCTATATCAGTGTCATATAGGTGATTATCATGGATGGACATGCGTACGACCAAGATGGTACCCATAACTGGCAAACTGTCAGAATAACACAGCTGCACTAAGGCATAGTACATAAAATACAAATAGGGACTATATTAGATATACCCCAGACAAAGTCAGAACGTTGTGAGAATACTGGCGTACCCATGAATATGGATGTTATGAGTGTTACTAATCATGTAATGGAAATGTCAGTCACTATTATCTACCGCACAGTCCGTAATGCCTTGCCAGCAATTTACCAGAAAGGCACATTACTATGACAAATGTAACAAGGTCAAACGTCAGGGCATTTACCCATAATGTGTACAGGTTAGGGGTATGAAGGTAACCTGTCCAAAATACATGTACAGAACTAGTGATAATAGGTGGACAGGTGAGAAGAAAGACATCAGGACAAATGAGAAAACATGTACAAGTCACATGCATGTACACCGACAAATGTGAATGACAACGTATGCCCTGTGAATGTCAATGTGGAAGGTTAATAGACACAAATGGAATGTGTCCCTCAGGGTGTCATGCAGTGTCACCGTAACAATGTCCAGTCCCCCATAAACGTACGTGAGCTCTGCCACTGACGGAAAGCGCAAATACCGGCTCACACATACGATACATGATAGACCAATTAGTGTGGATAAGCAGCTGTTGGCCTGTGTGAGGAATACAACTGTCTGGGTGGGTGTGTCCTGCAATATAAATGTAATGGCATGTGGCCTGTGATGCCGCCATACAGTGTGTGTATTGGTGTCAGAAAGTTGATATTTTGTTACAGACACATACTCCGCAACTTTACAGATTTACGATGAATGTGCAGAGTTCTGCCTCATATGTTTGGTGTGTTCCACGTAACAGTAACATTCTGGCACTTCCATGATAACTGAAGACATGAAATAATAACAAACATGTGCGTAAGACACCAAATCCGACAGAAAAGCCATACTAATGCAAAAACTATTATTGTGTCAACTATTTACGTTTGTAAGAGCAACATGTCAATACAGCCCCTATGTGTCCCACTATCAGATAAGGCCTTGTCCAGCAACTTGCTCTAGGAGGTGGAGTGGTATGAACAGAAACAGATACATGTGTGAGGAAACAGCAATATCGACTGCAAGATAACACAGAAGGTATGAAATGCGCTGCAGTAGGACGTGCAGTACTGTCCGCAGGTATGTGCTGACATGTCAAATGACACAGCAGTCTACATGAAGAACCTTTAGGGCTGTCACCTTTACAAATTATGATACTGGGACATACCCACAGCCATGCACACAGCACAAATAGACATACACACATCAAAACTAGGCCATGATACATGAAGCCTCTGGCATGTACAAGTACAGTGAGAGTACAGCAAGGATAGATGTCTGCCAACATACACAGCAAACTCCTGTAAGGGCGTGTAACACCGCCTGTAACACGGACGTTGCATGGACAATGTTGAGAGTTGCAACATACCCCATTGGTATGTGAAAGCTATGCATATATGCGATACATGAAACAGTCAGCTGTCCATGCAAGAGCAGGGTTATGGGCAGAAAATAGATTTTATATATATATATATATATATATATATATATATATATATATAGAGAGAGAGAGAGATACAGACATACACACATACATGTGGCAGGGCTGGTAATCGAACCTACACCTAACTACCCTATCACACTACAGCATGACACATATACAGAACGCGCTACCGAGACTACTAAACACAGCAGACACACAGGCATTCTACTAGGTGCGTGTCAACATCCGCAAAGACAAAGACAGCAGCAGGATACATCTGTGTTGCGAAGCGTCTAAAAGCATAACCTGAGTCCCCAGGCGGACAGGAGCATGCACACACACACACACACACACACACACACACACACACACACACACATCTGGCAGGCTTGGGAATCGAACCTACACCTAACTACCCTATCACACTACAGCATGATGCATTTACAGAACGCGCTACCGAGACTTCTGAACACAGCACTCCCAGAGGCATACTTCTAGGTGGGTGACATCATCCGCAAAGGCAAAGATGCCGATAGGGAATGTATGTGTTGTGAGGCATCTAAAAGCATTACTGTGTCCCCAGGCCGCTGGAAACACGCGCACACACACACACACACACACTTGGAAGGGCCGGGAGTTGAACACACACCTACCGACTCTAACGCACTACAGCATTACGCATTTACAGAACGCGCTACTGAGATTACTGAACACAGCACTCTCAGAGGCATACTTTTAGGTGGGTGACATCATCCGCAAAGGCAAAGACGCCGATAGGGAATGTATGTGTTGTGAGGCATCTAAAAGCATTACTGTGCCCCTAGGCAGCTGGAAACACACACACACACACTTGGAAGGGCCGGGAGTTGAACACACACCTACCTACTCTAACACACTACAGCATTACGCATTTACAGAACGCGCTACCGAAATTACTGAACACAGCACTCTCAGAGGCATACTTCTAGGTGGGTGACATCATCCGCAAAGGCAAAGACGCCGATAGGGAATGTATGCGTTGTGAGGCATCTAAAAGCATTACTGTGTCCCCAGGCAGCTGTAAACACACGCACACACATACACTTGGAAGGGCCAGGAGTTGAACACACACCTACCTACTCTAACACACTACAGCATTACGCATTTACAGAACGCGCTACCGAGATTACTGAACACAGCACTCTCAGAGGCATACTTCTAGGTGGGTGACATCATCCGCAAAGGCAAAGACGCCGATAGGGAATGTATGTGTTGTGAGGCATCTAAAAGCATTACTGTGTCCCCAGGCAGCTGGAAACACATGCACACACACACACACACACACACACTTGGAAGGGCTGGGAGTTGAACACACACCTACCTACTCTAACACACTACAGCATTACGCATTTACAGAATGCGCTACCGAGATTACTGAACACAGCACTCTCAGAGGCATACTTCTAGGTGGGTGACATCATCCGCAAAGGCAAAGACGCCGATAGGGAATGTATGTGTTGTGAGGCATCTAAAAGCATTACTGTGTCCCCAGGCAGCTGGAAACACATGCACACACACACACACACACACACACACACACACACACACACACATACTTGGAAGGGCCGGGAGTTGAACACACACCTACCTATTCTAACACACTACAGCATTACGCATTTACAGAACACGCTACCGAGATTACTGAACACAGCACTCTCAGAGGCATACTTCTAGGTGGGTGACATCATCCGCAAAGGCAAAGACGCCGATAGGGAATGTATGTGTTGTGAGGCATCTAAAAGCATTACTGTGTCCCCAGGCAGCTGGAAACACACGCACACACTTGGAAGGGCGGGGGGTTGAACACACACCTACCTACTCTAACACACTACAGCATTACGCATTTACAGAACGTGCTACTGAGATTACTGAACACAGCACTCTCAGAGGCATACATCTAGGTGGGTGACATCATCCGCAAAGGCAAAGACGCTGATAGGGAATGTATGTGTTGTGAGGCATCTAAAAGCATTACTGTGTCCCCTGGCAGCTGGAAACACACACACACACACCTGGAAGGGCCAGGAGTTGAACATACACCTACCTACTCTAACACACTACAGCATTACGCATTTACAGAACGCGCTACCGGGATTATTGAACACAGCACTCCCAGAGGCATACTTCTAGGTGGGTGACATCATCTGCAAAGGCAAAGATGCCGATAGGGAATGTTTAGAGAGTGAGCGGTCTGAAAGCATATTACCGTCCCAAGGTAGACGTACACAAACACGCCAGTGCTGTCAATGGGCCAACTAAATATCTATGGAGCACAACAACACTGAATAGATACAGGATGCACCACAGACAGTACACCCTTCAAGAGAGCAACAAGTGTGTTCAATGTAGGCATCCATCTTGACATTGAAATTGGACATCTGGTGCCAGGATGACCACCATGGCTATACAGGATGTCAATGGCCATGCCCACACGCTTAGTATCACACGTCTGTTTGGAATGTACTGTGTGTCCATCTACACAATGGCGTACTGGGCATGCTCACACACTTAGCTGTTGCAAAGGGCCATCTTGCATGCACACGGAGTCTAATCACGAAGGGGCGCAGTGTGGAATGTACTGTGTGTCCATCTACAAAATGGCATACTGGGCATGCTCACACACTTAGCTGTTGCAAAGGGCCATCTTGCATGCACACGGAGTCTAATCACGGAGGGGCGCAGTGTGGAATGTACTGTGTGTCCATCTACACAACGGCATACTGGGCATGCTCACACACTTAGCTGTTGCAAAGGGCCATCTTGCATGCACACGGAGTCTAATCATGGAGGGGCGCAGTGTGGAATGTACTGTGTGTCCATCTACACAACGGCGTACTGGGCATGCTCACACAGCTGTTGCAAAGGGCCATCTTGCATGCACACGGAGTCTAATCACTGAGGGGCGCAGTGTGGAATGTACTGTGTGTCCATCTACACAACGGCGTACTGGGCATGCTCACACACTTAGCTGTTGCAAAGGGCCATCTTGCATGCACACGGAGTCTAATCACGGAGGGGCGCAGTGTGGAATGTACTCTGTGTCCATCTACACAATGGCGTACTGGGCATGCTCACACACTTAGCAGTTACAAAGGGCAATCTTGCATGCAGATGGAGTGTACACATAGAAGGGCACAGTAAGGTATAACTGCCCTCATGCACAGGGCGGTCACACATGCAGTGACCTGTACACACACAGCTGCCATCACAGCTGTCACAGGTGCAGGTCACACACGTACACACTGCAGTGTACACTGTAGCTGTCAAGTCAGCACCATGTCATTGGTGCAGCACTACACAGCCTTACGGTCCCACAACACCATGTGACACATGACCACTGGGCTGTACAGCGGTGTACACCAGCTGTGCAGAGTACACACGTACTAACAGGGATCCAACAGGTGTTATGCATTGCAATGATACCAGTATACATGAACAGGTCGGCTCAAGACATACCATGGCCCTTACACAGCTGTGACACCTGACTGTTGCTGTACACCAATGAACACACGTCTGGGTATGTCATACATGTGATTGTGTGGATGTGTGCATGGACTGCACACACAACACATACATACATGGCCTTTGATGTACCTCGTGCATAACACTGGCCTAATCAATGCTACACATGCAAATTGAAGGTGGGCCCATGTCTGTTGAATGCTCACACTACAGGGGGTAGCAGTGTTGACCGGGACACATACCCTTGTACTGGTCGCCGACACCCGTGATATCATACCGCAGTCCATGTGTTATGTATGTCAACACACATGTCCAACAATAGCAATGCATACAAACATGGCAACAGGAGACACATGTGACATCTGTACTGTGCATGCAGCAAACATGCATTTGCAGTGGCCGATGTCCGTAACATAGTTGCACCTACCTACGACATGCAGACGCAATGCAGACCCATCATTGACATCTGTATACGGTGACATACAAACAGCACGTATGGAGGGATGTGTGTACATAACATGGTGAACCACCTGTCTAGATGTATGTGTGCAGGGGGTGGCTCACAGTTGTGTCACACACCATCCTATCATGCCATGTGCTAACTGTACGCTATGTTGCTGTTACGTCACAGTGCTGACATAATGCATACACAGCGGTCAGGTGTTAACAACTATATGTCATATGGCACCTGTAACACCTACAACCTCCCGTGTGTATATAGCAGCACATTTGCCAGATATAGCGTTGGTACACATAATGCAATCAATATCGCTGCATGTCCAGCAAACGTGTCATCATATGGCTGGTGTATCATTCCCAGCACTGCCTTGTGTGTACGAATGTGTGACCAGGGATGCCACATATCACGGGGAATATGTCCCAGTTGCTACACATCCCTGTACACCATTGTAGAGAACTGTACATACGTCAGTGTGGGAAGCATGACGTTCGCCGGTGATGTGCATCACAGACATCGGCTGTCCGTATACACATGTGTGGTCACCACAGTGTGTGTGTGTCTGTATGTATGTCTGGTGCTTGGTGTGAGTGTGTATGCTAATATACGGTGGGAAATTATCACTGGCCCCACGTGTTGACTAACCCGTAATGGTGATGCATTGCACAAACCTGTTGATGCCATAGGTCCCAGCCATACTGGCTACCTGTGCATGTCCCTTCTCTGTGACACTTCATGTGGGTGCATAGTACTGTGAGGGTGATGACCACACAGGCAAGGGTCCCCAGCTGCACACTATGGGGTGTGCGTTATAGTGGTGTACACCCCGTGACTGCGGCCATGTTCACGTACTGTTACGGGTCCTACTGCTGCACAGTGTGGCCTCCAGCTACCAAGTGATACCTCACATCATCATTGGCCAGGCCGCTGTGTACAACCCCTGCACCATGTCACCATACCTGTAATGTGTCCTGCTATGTATGTCACGTCTCTGTCCAGTGTAGCCTGTGGCACCGACCACATGCATCAGGTGCAGTATATGTGCGGACATCTGTGTCATGTTTGTGTGTCCAACAGTCAGGATGAGGGTACATGTAGCATGCTGATATTGCCAGACGTGCCTGTGTGTACTCTACAGTTACATGTGGGGGACTGCAAACACTGCTACCTGTAGGCACATGCAAGTACACCATAGGAGGGAACCAGGGTATCACAACCAACATGGTGCTACAGATGTAACCGAGACACATACCGTGAACACATCACAATGCATGCTGCACCTGCACTACATGGTGTGACTGGTGCATGTCGACAGTACACAACCTATGTCACATACACAACTCAGTATTCACACACAACCACTGCAACATACACATCCCTCACTAGGCATACACAGGTATTACATACACCTCTCACTATGCTGTTCACCCTGTGCATCAGAATATTTGTGCATAACCCTGCACCGATGGTGTGGATGACAGGGATGCAGCACAGGCTTCATCATATGCACAGGGTGATATGTTTGCCAGGGGCATAGGCTGCACACAACCACTGCAACATACACATCCCTCACTATGCATACACAGGTATTACATACACCTCTCACTATGCTGTTCACCCTGTGCATCAGAATATTTGTGCATAACCCTGCACTGATGGTGTGGATGACAGGGATGTGGCACAGGCTTCATCATATGCACAGGGTGATATGTTTGCCAGGGGCATAGGCTGCACCAATGGATAACATCATGTGTGTGTAAGGGCTGGTGAGTTGACTGGACATATCTGTGCAGAATGCATGTGGATGTTGTGGAGCCCTACAGTTGTGTTTGCTGTGTGCGTGTATGTGTGTACACAGTTCTGCCATTTGTGATGCCTACACGGGGTATAATTGACAGCCCCAGATTGTACAGTGCAGGTTGTACAGCTCACTGTGTCCGTCCATGGCCATGTGACCTGTGCCTGCCTGGGGTTGCACGGGCACTACCAGGTGGAGGTACAGAGTGGCTACTGTCCGACGACACATGTCCGCTAGAAACATGTCCCCACTGAGACTATCCAGGGCCACGTCCACATGGCCTGCTGTGTCCTGGTGTTGACAGCACAGCAGCAGCTGCACTGCTACTGCTACCGGCACTATGGGAGCGGGCATGTGAGGTGGCATGGTCACATCGACCTACACTAGGTGGTGTTGCTGGCCTACGTCCACGTGGCCTACGCCTCACTCCTACCAGGTGTTCCAGCACAGACAGCTCACGCTCGTGGATTGCCATGCCTCGGTCAAGGATTCCGACCATTTCACCTAGTCGCCTATCCAGAACATTAGCAATCTGCTGTTGAGCATTTGCCAATGCCTGGATGTTGTCATTTAGGGTATGGATAGCAGCCCTCTGCAGCCTCTTCCCTTCTCTGTTCTGCCATTCAGCACGTGCCTGTGCCGCCATTACAGTCTGGAACATGCTTCTGGTGATACCAGCTACTGCGCTCTGTCCTGCAGGTGCATGTCTGCCAGAGGTCCTCCTACGAGCAGCACCGGCCACATGCCTGTGTGGCACATCTGCAGTCATTACATTGACACCATGGTGTGTAGACACACCTTCTGTAGCCACCACACGTTCCTGTTCCACGCCAACAGATGCTGACTGTCCTTCCTCTATGGCCACCGGTGATGCGGTATGTGTTGGCAGCAGAACTGTGTGTGGGGAAGAGGGGGCATAGCTGGGATGGTAACCATTGGCACAGATTCAGCCCCTGACAACCCTGCCTGTACCTCATGCATATGTTCATCACTGCTAGTATCTGTGGGGACACTAACATCAGATGGACCGCAGGAGGGTAACGCATCTACATCACCTGTGAATGCAAAGAAATACTGTAAAGTACAATAGACACAGACACACACACACACACACACACACACACACACACACACACACACACACACACACACACACACACACACACACACCATGCATGTGATTTGTCAGATGGCATGCAGCATGCCTGCGATAGAGCAGAGGGCATGCAGCTCAGACATTAATAGTGTTAGTAAGCATACCTCCCTGGGGTGCACACTACAGCAAGCAGGTGTCATATCAGTAGCCATGCAGTTCACACAATCATGGTAGTATGCATGCATCTCCATGATACACCATGTGGACCAGAACAGGATAACAGTACACATGTCTGACGTGACCTTGACATGTAATTTGCTGACATGTGCATTAACATGCATACATGTTTGACACAATGGTGTCCTGACACATGTACAGCATCATAATGGGCTTCACATTGCAGTGTTGTGTGTATGCCCTACAGAAAGAATGCATGTTTAGCAAATGTGCATGAGCACGGGAGGGTAGTGTGAGCCGTCTACATTGCTATACAGTGTGAAGTACAGACACTGTGCCATTGCATGGCAACATGAGGCATGTATGTTGCTGTAGAATGCATAATATGTACACATTGCATAGCCATAACTGCAACACAGTCGTGATGTTCGACAGATCATATATGGTAGACTTCAGTGACACCTCCAGTAGCTGTGCACAGGCTTTTAGGTTGTCCACTGTACCACATCAACTGTATAATCGGTCAACTAAGGCTATAATTGGACCATGTGTGGACAATGTGCAACAGGGTGTATACACATCCCATGTACTGTGTGGCTACATGTCTCTGGCCATCCTCCATGGCCATGTGTGCACATGTGGTGGCCAATTGTGTGTGATGGGCATCTTCTCCACATATGTGTGTGGTCCCATATGACATACACCCATACATGTCAGATATGTCACATTCCACAGGTCTATGCAGACAACGGGTTGTATGTTTGGTATGTGGGGTATAGGTCATGTGATAGTGTGACAATATTGCAGACAGAACACTACATGTCTAGGACATGTCAGGTGGCACATCACAATGTGTGCACCCAATGCAGGGGCATATGACACAATGGTGACACTTGTGGGCTGCTCATATCACAGCTCACTGTGTGGTACTGTGTGCGTACCACACATGTTGTTCCAATGCATACTACATATGCCTCCATTGTAGAACACCTCCACCGTTGTATGCACAGCTGACCACACATGTCGCAATGACAAGTACTGTGGTTTCAAGTCTGTGTATCATTACGTTTGCATATATTGCACATGGGTGGCGTGTGGGAATGCATGGTGGTGCGACCTGCATATCATGACTGGAACAAGCATCAGGTGTGCAAGTGTTAACTGGCCACATGGCAAATAGATGTACACTGTAACATGCCTGATACTGATGACAGTCTCACCTGCAATGGACCCATGTCTGTGCGGCACGCCAGAGGTACCTGTATAGGGGTGACACACCAGTATGAACATAATCCATGACTGTATGACAGCCACAGGTTGCACTGTGCATGTGCACACATTCACCTGTGTAATAGCATATAGTATGTACATGTGTGCATACACAACATAGCATACTGTACTATGCAGCATGTGTCCACATACCTGGCATATGTTGTTACTTTACATTATGTACAGTGACACATGCAACTACATGGGATATAATAGCCATATGTGCATTACTGACTTACCAGGCAACTCCAGGCTCATTGGTTGGGAGACACCCACCTCCACGATGGCAGCTAGTGTTTCTGGATGCTGTTCCCTGGGTGTCCCCAGACTGGCCAGTAGCTCCTCGGTGTGTGTGAGTGGGGGCTGGGTTGGTGGCCCACCACCTGTTCCACCTTGTTCCCTGGTGATTGCAGTGGCATGCTGTTTTGCATGTCGTATCAGGTCCATGCAGTGTCTGCGCACCTGCTGGTAGGTGCGGTTATGGCCACCCACATCATTCACCCTCCTGCGTAGATCCTGCCACAGGTCATCCCGCTGCTGGGCATGCTGTGGCACATGGCTGAACAACAAGTCATAGTTGTCATGGAGCTGTGAGATGAGGACATCATCCTCCTGGCGGGTGTATGCTGGGAGGCGTGTACGGGGCATTATCTGTAAAACATAATGATGGTGACAGGTCACAGTTTCAGAGATGTACAGAGATACTGCTGCACATAAATTTCTATGACATCTACTGCATCTGCACAGTTATCTTTGCAAAGCACCATGACACTGACATGACTGACGTGTTTGTGTCACACATGTCACACCCATTATGCATTGGATATCATCACCATATATGTGTGTCACCTCATTACAGTGTTCATACTCCATGTAAATGCTGTCTTGCTGTGGGCATGTCTATTTGCCTGCACTTGTGTTTTTACCTATCTGCACATGCCTCGATGTGTCCACGGTACTACTGTTGACCTGGATGCTGTGTATATGTCACATATCAACACAGACACAGTCAACATGGACTTGAGCAGTGACAATGCACACATACGCATGGACACCTGTACATGCATGTGCTTTGCCATATACATCTACACAGCACTGTACAACTGTTCAACATCCTGACAAGGATCGCCAGTATTACACATGTGATAGACATGGGACAATGGATAGTCAGACGACATTCGCAGGGATGGTCATCAACCATAGCATGTGCGGGCATGGTTTCCACGCTGTTACAGACTGCCATTGTGCCACCGCAAGCTGCATCAGTGCCACATTACTGATCCAGTCAGTTGATAGTACATCTACCATGCGGCCATCACACCATGTATGACTGGGATGACATCTGCAGCTTTGATGGACAGGGTTGCATGGTATGGCGGGAGTATGTCACATATATGGCACAGGGATCTGTCCAGCCTGTGGCGATCCTAGTATTAGGACGGTGGCTGTCCATGACATATGTCATATAGATCAGGATATGGACATGTAGCATGTCCATCTTCATGGTGTAGCAAATGTCCTTCTGCAAGGTAGACGGCATGCTGCATAGTGGAGGTGTGGATTGTGAAGGCTGTTATCGCACATCCATGCATAGCCATTACCCCTTACAGGTGGTATGTGATCCAATATTGGTCACCACAGTGCTGTATATGCCTGGCCAGTGATCTCCGTGCTCATGGATGGCACCCTGACATGACATGGGTACCTCAGATGACTACCTAAGGGGCCTGGAGACGTCACCATGTCGGGGGTGCACTGCACAGCACCATCCCTTACACAGTGTCCATAATGTTGACCACAGCCTAGGTAGCAGTTTATGGGTACAGAGATGTTCACATAGCAGTGACACTGCTGGTATCATCCATCAGACTGTGCATATATTGACACACCTCACACACACAGCCCATTCTGTATGTTGTTCACAACACTAACACAGCTAAACTGATAGGTCATGGCCATTCACAGCCTTACATACACAGATGCCTAACATTTGTCTGTGTGGTATGGGCTACAATGAGGGTGGGGTACAACACATTAACCCTGTTCTACTGTATCTGGCACAGATGTGCTGTGCACATATCACTCTTGCACCTTTTGTAGTTGTGGGTCTGTCAACAGGCCACTGGTGGAACACACCCGTGACATGCAAAGGTATTTGTAATCAAATATCCGTGCTATCTTGTACATCTGTACTGCTAACATCTACAGTGCTAATGGTTCATGGACATGCACCATACTCAGCAGGGTTATAGTGCGGTGCCACCCTAAATGACTGTCATCACCTCTTGTGGGTTGATATTATCCAACACCCTATCTGTATTGTATGGTCATGCTAGGCACTTGTTCAGAACATGTGAGCATGTCATGAGCTACTGATTACTATAGCACCCATTGCACACCATTTCCCACAGGTACACTGGCTGTCCTACACTTCCCAGCTTGCTTAAGGTACGACAGCTGTTGTACACACGTAACGCACATATCCAGTGGGACATGGTTGTATATGCAGGCATGTCCAACTGTCACATACCAGTGCTACTGCCTGTCTATATGAGGGATATGTCGTACATGTGGCAATAGAGCAATTGTCTCATGTATACATTCAATGCTCACTTCCCAACATACGGCACTACAGCCTGTGGGGGATGCACGTCTGCAGCCGTGCTGGGCCCATAGCTCTCAGGTGTACCTCATTATGGGGAACGTACCTCATTTGGGGTTCTAAAAGGTGCATGTTCCTCAAGGTTCCACATTGGAAGGGTCTGTCACACATTCATTGTTGTACATAGTCTATCTGCTAGCCATGGCTAGATAGATGAGAATCATATTAATTCATTGGAATATCTGTTTTCTACATAAGACCAGCCTATTTTAGCCATCATATGCCCTTCCTAGTTGACGCTGTTAGTAAGCCAGTTGTAAGTGTTCCACGTTTCGCCCATTTGTCACACTGTATGAGGACTAATGTTCCTCATTTTGGGGACAGGAGGCTGACAGCTATGGCTGGGGGTAATGCTGTCACCAACCCTGACTGCACCCGACAGTCATTTGGGGATGTGTAATATTCACAACACACCCCACCCATCACATAGTCTCAAATAATCTACACCACTGGCCACACCTACGAGGACAACCTGTGCAGTACGTCTCCATACTCACTGTAGGCACCAGAGGTAGCCCCCATCATGGAAGACAACATCACCAGCTTATAGCCCACAGACTCATGTGTGCCCACCACATACAGCCAATAGTGTGTTATAACATTCACAACACACCAGTCATAGACTGACTCTGTAGGGTGTCACACTGCAGTTCCACACAGCAGGCTACACAAGGCGTTAGTCACTTACATCTTGCTGTCAGGTAACTGCTTCTGCAACATAACCTATGCACCCATGCCACACCTCACCAGGTACGATATGTCTGTCATTCGCCATGTTAGTGTGACTGCCCTGTGATGCCACTTCACAGACTACGTGTGCAGGGACATGCAATAGCTCACCAGTCTTATAGCCCTGAGGGTGTGGGCCTAGCCCTGGGGAGCATTTATGATACCACTGTACAGTGACTGACTGTGTCACTGCAACAGTTGCCTATGCTCCTATTGTCATTCCACAGGCATGTGGTATCTGTCCCAATGACTGTCCTGGTCAAACACAATGCTGTGGCACAGATGACTCATGTGACATTGCTTGCATCTTCCCAAGGCACACCTTATAATGCACCACTCCAACATCTCTGCAGTGACTGGGACCTGCCTGTAGGCTCTGCAGAGCACACCTGCAATGAGAGGTTATAGATGGACCATACCTTCCAGGCACATACCTGGACCGGCACACCCACAGCTGAGGGGTTCCCATATCCCACTATGTTTTGCACACATCCTGGCAAGTTGCTTAGCACAATGCATCAGAGGTGCTCCACATGCAACTAACTGTGTCCGGGACCGCTATACACATTGTAACAAGTGACAGAGTCAACATCATACCCCACGGGTAACATACCTTCTATGGTGGTATAGTGGACAGTGGGCCTCAGCTACTACTGATGTGTGACTGACACTACCCCACACTTCACTGGGATAGCCACTCATGTACCAACACATCCATGAGTCATACCCTCCACTCTGCTGGATCAACACATACACACCACCTCCAAGACCTACATTACCCTTGGCATGAACACTACCACCATGTGACTGGTGTTACACACCTGGGATTATCCCCTCATTGGTGGATTCCAAACATATGCTAATCTACCGTGTTAGCCACATCCCGGAAACACACCCATCACAGCATACACAGTACATGTGTACTACTACACCTACTACAGACGTCTGCTGACAGCGGTTGTTAACATCATGACACCCGTGCAGATGGACAATGCACATACAAATGCTGACACATACCCCAGTGCACTTAATTAGCATGTACACAACTGCATGGATCATGCTATTCCACACAGAGCCATGATGGTACACACCAGATAACAGACGCCACTCTGGTGGTCATGTTCCACGGACATATGATGTACAGCAACAGGTGTAGGCTGTTGCACAGTGGTGTACATTCCCATGTGTGGGGTGGCTCACTGGTCAGCCGTGGTGGGGCCACAGGGTCCCTCATCACATACTCCAAGACTAGCTACGCAAACATGACTGCCACACATTCCGGGGTGTACCACCAGGCATTATGGTGGTATGTCAGTATTCGATGGCAACACCCACATCTGCTGTCACATACAACAGTCACTCAGGAACATTGCAGACCCAGGTATTGTTGGCAACATGCTGGAGGATGGATTCAATGCTGACAGTACACCCTCTCACTCACTACAGGGCCGCAATCCATACATGAACATTGTGGTGTCCCTGTGGTCACACCTACACAGTACTGACCTACACTCTATGTGACCTGGGACACTGGCCCCATGTCACCTTCCAACGTCCCAGGCTGTGATGTCCACCAACCTCTGAATTACATGTCTCACCACTAGGCCACCATATTCAGTAATAGCCTTGTTTCAGACATTGTAGACCCTGAATGGCACACAGCAGCATTTATCACACTACACACAAGTGGCACCGCATTGCACGAGTGGGGCTATAGTCCTACACACCTGACTGGACTGTTCTGCGTGGCTGTGGGGCACATCATCAAGGACGTCATTCTCAGAGACATTGTTGGTCTCCCGTCCTCTGCTGCCACCTGGGTTGGTCTTGTTAAGGCCAGAGCATGGCCCCTACACATGGTGGACTCCTTTCATACAGTTACCAGGGCAGTTGCTGATGGTACGGGAGTCCACACATCCTACATTGTCCTTTCATTGCCTTTCAGCACCATTCCCCATTCTGGTATTGACAACATACACATCCACCTGCACATCGTACCCTGTGTCTCAGGATGTTATGCTATGTGGCTCATGGACAGGACACACAGTGAGGCCAGCATACCATAGTACCTACTACATGTCAGGTACTTTGGCATACCACGGTCCTCAGTCATAGGACCCCTCATGTTAAGTATATGCTTCCCTGTGGAACAGGCTGGCACAGGGGACTTTCCCTGCCTAGCTTTAGAACCCCTACATACCAAGCGCCATGATTGCTCCACCAGCTGATACTGACTCCAACCATACGGATGTCGCTGTGACAGATACATAATATGACTATCATGGCATCAAGCTGCATGACACAAGGTGCATGCACATCACCTTTGCATTACACCAGTCACCCACTGACTATCACATGGATGGTGGTCCCCTACATACATATCACATTGTACATGTTTGCAGTACACACATATGTCGCACCCACTCCTGTGGTTACTGTGCTGCCACTGTGGCATGGATATCCTCCTGCGTGGCCACACCTATCTGTACTGGGTGTGTAACTGGTACATAGGCACCCATTGTACCTCTGAACTCAAGACATCTACACACATTCAAGGGTACACCTCCCCATTTAGGGTGTACCTTACACAACAGCTACAGCTTTACATGCCACAACATTAACACGCCATGACGTTTACTGAGCTCCGACAGTTTCAATATGTGGCTGCACTACGGACACCACATCTGTACACATTTGCATACTACATACTCAGGGGTGACCTCTGCTGATCAGACAGGGCCCATGTCCACAACATTATTGATGGATATACTCCTCATACGCAACATAAGCAGAGGCCACTGTGAGCAACATGCTCATGGATATGTGCACACACGCCACAATGAGTGGGATGTGCTTCTGGGTTACATTCCCAAACCGGACACTCACCATGCTGTGGAACATAAGTCCTCTGTACATCACGCAGGGACACTCAGTAGCACTGTTCATGTGATACCTCCCTTGGTGGTTGGGAGACACTTGTAGGCCTGGGATCACTGCAGTGGCTGTACTGTGCAGTGGTGCAGGTGACACCTGGCTCTGCTCTTCACAGGGCACTACCCTGGAGAGGTGCCACTAGTGTGAACACTGTAGTTGTGCTTACACATGGACTTGACAGACTGCATAGTACCCCACTATGCACCTGTGAAGCTATTACTTGTCCTTTGTGCATGGTTACTTGGTAGCCCTTCCCTTTAGATTAGCTATCATGCTATTACTATGTCTCATACCTACAGGCCATATGTATCCTGTTATTGTACATACCAATAGACGATACCTGTGGTATGCATGATATGCCTGTTATGCTGTGTTGAATATCTGTCATATCTACCTATAATACTATACATTACACATATTTCACATAGTATCCCATAATGCAAAGCATACTTGCTCAGCAGGACCACCTTACATATGTCATTAACGTTATTTGCCCATACACATGCGTGCTGTGACAGTAGATCAACATATACTATCCCCTGCTATGGCACGTCCTTGTTGGACATACCCTACCACTGATGGCGGGTTGTATGGCATTGTTCTGTTTAATGGCCTCATGTAGCATCCCTTCCGGTGTCTGTGCTATGTACCTTGTGTCCCACTGCTGGACGCACAGATTCTACAAGCGTTAGTATGCTCAGCAAGACATCACTACATAAATACCTTTCCCCACTTTATGCATTGCGGACACGTTTAATTAATGCAAACCAGGCTATACATACAGTAAAACTAATTAATACAGATCATGCTATACATAACCTTACATATCGGGCGTTCTACATACCTTGTCGTTACGGCGTTTCGTTTCTATCTCTCTCACAGTGTTTCAACTGTTTTTCGGTATGACCATACGGTTTGAATGTCTGGCAAGTCATCCTTATATACGTCGATACCTGAAACATGTGGATTCTTCCTGCCAATTGGTTTTCCTGAGTGACTAATTACTTGCATATCAGCTGTGCAGCTACTCCATTCGCCAATTACGCGGCGACAGTGGGGTATAATTGGATTCTCCACTTGGGTGTTGCCTATTTGCCCTACCTTCGGGGAGATGGTCTGTATTGTGTTTTGTTATGAGTAACTGCAACTGCTATGCATGGAGACAAGTATAGTTTGGATTCATGTCCCCCGTGGATTGTGTGTGACAGGTAGAGTATTTGATTCAACATGTGGGTGTACCTGTCATCTCAACGTCTGATAACGGAGTATTGCAATCAATACCTGTAACATGGCTGTTTGTTCCATTATACAACGCCTGCAATTTTGCATGTCGCCTTTAATTGTGTCTCTCACATGGTATGTTGAGGTTTCTGCAGATGTAATTGACTGACTGGATGTTTGTGCTGCTATTATAGTTTGTATTGCTTTAGTTTCTAGTGTGGGGGATGTCGGTGGTTGTACGTAACATATACGGTTTGTGGGCCTTGCATTTCTACATAATCCGTATATATGTGTGTGGGCTCCATCCCTGATTAGAGAGCTAACAGTTAGTAGACTTATGTTACGGGATTGTATGTTGGGCCGTTGTTAATTGGTTTCTATATCGTCTTGCAGGTGAGCTTGCTACTTGTATACCTCCGTAATTGCAGCGATATATCAGGGGATATGTGTAAGTGACAGCTAACCCTTGTATTTCTGTCCCAGATATTTGCAGTCATTGTGGTTGTGTTGTTAAAAGAGCCTGTTTGCCATGGGTTGCCACCTTTTCATATGGTCATTGTTGGACACTTGCGGGGCACAAAGTGGTGTTTACAGGCCAACACGTAGCCACGCTCAGTACACAGGTAGCACATACTTTTATCCTCACTACATAACTATTGTTGTGTGACTTTGGATACTTATCATATTGCATGTAACATTTAAGTTTTTTACATACAGGCATAACTATTACATACGACTGTTACATTATATATGGGACATATTTATGTCCTACCATCTCGGACATTTGCCCTTTGTACTGTTTTATGTCAGGACACACCTGCCCAGGGTGGGGATGTCCCTCCTACTGTGGTACAGGTAGTAACCGTATGGCTACGGCTAGCTATACCCACACCTACCATACTGGTCTGCCTCTGACTTGGCACCAACATACACATGTTGCGGACACACACACACACACACATTACAGTCACACAGAAACGCACACGGCACCCTCGACGCACACTTACACAGACTACGGCACTCACAGACACAGTTGAACACAGTACCTACGTGGACCGCGACACCGTCAGCGGTGACTAACCGTCCCTTCATATCATCATACTATTACTCGCGGATGTACTGTTCTGGTACTGTGTTCTATCGGTCTTTCAGCCTCGTGGTTACGCATGTCAGTATGTTACACATTCCATGGTTGGCGGTATCCTATTTATTTGTACCTCCATGATGTTATGAATGTCGTTGAACTATCTATCATATTTGCAGATATCGCTGAATCCATCTATATCACCATATATCCCTCTATTGCCCTTTCTATCTGTATTATATATATGCATATGTGTACATATATATATATATATATATATATATATATTTATATCTGTATCTGACGGGGAACATGACAGGCACACAGCACCACCATATGCTGTAAGACTCATGTACTGTTCAGGTGTTGGCATTCCGTGTTGCACTGGCTGTTGTGTTTATAATGTTTGAGGGCTGCCTATGTAGGAGTCACACATTGGGCCACCTATACATTACAATTTACAGGTGGTCATGTTTGTGTGCCATCCATTTTACTGTGTGTGCAGGTGGAGAGGTGTCAGTCTGTAGGGGCCTACACGGTCAGAGTATGTGCTATACGTTCCCTCTTTGCCAAGGCGTAGGCATATTGGGCACACCTCCATCTGCCTACTGGGGCTGGCACAGTGTGTTCATGGTCTGAATCCCTCTGTGCCTGTACTGGCCTTGGCAATTGTGGTGGGCTATGAGGGCCTTCACCATTTTGTCCCTGCTGCAGCTGCCTCTGCAGGATCATATTATGTAGCATGGCACATACTATGACGATGTGGGCACACGTGCCTGGAGAGTACTGCAAGACTCCACCAGATGTATCCAAGCACCGGAACCATGATTGCAGTATCCCGAACACATGCTCTATGATGATTCTGGTTTATGTGTGTGCCTCATTATGGCTTTCTTGCATGGGTGTGTGTGCATTTCTGATGGGAGTCATCATCCACGGCTCCAGTGCATAGCCAGCATCGCCCACGAGATGGCCATGTGGGATGTCCCCCCTGACAAATACCTGATACAGCTGTGAGGCATGCCAGATATGGGAGTCATGGTAGCTTCCAGGGCTGCCAGCACACACATCCATGATAATGCCCTGGGCATTGCACACGACCTGGCAGTTGATGGAGTGGAATCCCTTGCGGTTTATGTAGCGCATACCCTGCTCACTGGGTGGTGACTTGATTTGTATGTGCGTGCAGTCTATCGCACCCAGTACCTCCGGGTATTGTGCCACACGGTGGAAGTGACGCATATTGCTGGCCAACTCCTCCTGAGTTCTGGGGAAGTATATCTGCTCATTAGCATGTGGTAACATGGCATCCAGGAACTGGTGTAGTACCCTGGATGCTGATGCCTGTGAGATACCCATTATATCTCCAGTTGGCCTTTGAAAGGTACCTGTGGCCAGTATTCGCAGGCTTACACATACCTTCGTGTCCACTGGTATGGGTTCCCCTCTGTTGTTTCTGGTTCTCAGGCGTGGCTGGCACAGCTCCACTATTTGCTGTAAGATGTCCCTGTCCACCCTGTAATGCTCTACTATCTCCAGGTCATGTAGCCCCTGGTAAGTTACCCTTGGTCTGAACACTCTCCTTCTCCTCCGTGGCCTGTGGTGGTTGTTGGCATCATCCTCCACAACACCGTCAGTCTCTAACACATGCTGATGAATCACAGCTATGGCAGCTCCCAACATGTACATTTTAAAAGTTCCCCGTTTGTTTACACCTATGGTGCGGTGTTTGGGAATACACAGGTGTGTGTTGGGTGCTTACACACTTTATACTATTGTGCTGTGAACACCGATGATGTCATAGGGTGTGTATGTACGTTCGTAGCTACAGGTTAAGTTATGTGTTTTACTGCCGGAACTACTATTGTGGTGCCTTTGGTGTTGAATTACATTTGCCTGCCGTGGATTACCTCTTGACCTTCCCTTTACATTTCTGCTCATTGCACCTACCATTTTCTGGTGTGCATCCCGCAGCCTACTTTCATTTGTGCTTTCCTGGACCTGGCGTATCTTGCGTTATGTGTGCTACTGCCGGTCTGCTGTCGGTTTGATTTGCTCTGCTGTGTCAGGTCTCCTATCTTTGCAATCCAATACCTCCCCTCCTTTCTTTGCATTCACATGCCTCCCCTATCCTGTTTTGCAGGTTTCTGCAAGCGGACTTGTCAGCTGCCGTCGATTGGCCTTCGTGGGTTGATTGGTGTTGATTTCTCATTAGTACTCCAATTACCCTACGTCCGCATTTCCTTTTCTTCCCCTGACCTTCCTGTTTCTGCTATTGTTTGCGGTGCGTGCGTCTGATTATTGGGTTTCGGGCACCTTTTCATCCTCGTACACATGCGCTTTTGGCCACCATGTGTGCTCTCAGCTAAATGATTCCTCCCCACCTCTATCCTGCAGCTTTGCTTAGCAACGGACAGGCCAGATTTGCAATGCTCCAATGTGCTTAGTGCTACAGTGGCACACCCCTCTGCTGATGTCATGTATCTCCTCTGAGCCACTCCTCGGTGTTATACCACTGCGCCGTATGGTACAACCTTCCTCCGGTGGGACATTTGCGATTCAGTATTATCTGCCTCATTTGCATGGCATTGACTACTAATTCATAGTTACCGCGCCGAACACAATCGCAAGCCCTTAGCAACCCTTGCACCTTGGTTGTGGTGTTCCATGCCTACCATTGTGTGTTATGCTGTAAACCTGCTTTCTATTACGTTGCGATTTTATGACATTTTTATATTATTTCTTTATGTTACAGCTTCCGCACACATGCCCTGCAGTTCTGCTGTGCGTTACTGTGGACATGACATTAAATGTTGTTATTTACGTGTTATGCATCTTTTCTTATGCCATTGGCTGTGTATTTCGCCATTGGCATATGTTCACGTTGTGATACCTGGGTATGGCCCTCTTCCATAGCTCCGATGTTATGTTTGGGAAAATGTAAACCGTGTTTTTTGGTTTACATTTCCGTGGGCTTACGCTATGCCTGCACCACTTCATGAATCGCTATATGCCTTCATTTGCATGGTGCAACACTGCACATGGGGTGATTTGCATACCTACGCTGGGGGCTGCGCAGATCTGGCGTACGCCGGTAGTGCACGTGGAATTGGATCGTACCTGAATCGCTCGGCGGCCATATTTGGCATTATAACGCCTACGCTATGTGTGCGCCTGGCACAAGCTTCATGAATCCCGGGGTTTATTTATCTTCTTGTGTAATCACTGAGTTCTGAGCGTGTAATTCTCTGCAGCTGCACAACTGCATTCTGGCTTATGCTTCTCATAGTTTTGCAGATCTGTGGGGCTTGGAGTGGCCTTTGGATTTTGTATTTCAAAGTCCATATAAACCTTACATTATACAGGTGTTCAAACAGTCAAAGAACAATTTTTACTGTTATCCCCATTAGTCAGGTCAAGGTGATATTGGACTAACTCTCCTACTAAAACTGTGTCCTACAGCAACAAAATCAAGACTTCATCTAATAGATTGGAGGCCTTTTAAACTGGGTTATTTCTTTCACTTATCTTTCTCTGTAGATTTATGGATGTTTAAGTTAAGTCACTGATTTTTTTCTCTGTCCCTTTGCCAAGTTTTCATCCTGTATCATTCACACTATCTAAATCTTGGGCTCGCTTCGCTCCCCTACCCAACCCCCAATTCTCACCCGCCCCCTCTTACTCTACATTTATACTTTCATAGCATCATCCACATATTCCTCAAACCAAAACCATCAGTTCCCTGCAAAAGAAAACAATCAATGGAATTGCCCCCAATGGTAACACCTACTCTTGTTCACCACCCAAGAACCTCTCTCAAACTGTCTTAATCATTGCCCCCTATAACCATCAAATTACTTCCCTACAACCAAACCAGTACCCTCCTAAACTTTTCTAATCTTTATTTACAACAAAGATAAAACTCAAGTGAAATTAGATACCCCTAACTCATATTATTTTACTATTCTTCCTCACTCTACTAGCATTCATAACCAATTATCAAATCCACCTCCTTCAAATTCTTAGGACTTCAACCAATCCTCAAAAAAGAATATCAACATCTGCCCAGTCTGCCTTTCTCCATAGCACCCTATCTTTACAAACAAACCATATCTGACTTTTTTATCTAGAAATATCTCAAAACTAAGTATCCAAATTTATGATCAAATACCAAACCAAGACCAGACTATAACTGGCCACTCTCTCCCCTCTGTAAAATATCAATTAAAAAAATTAGCAGAGATACTCACTCCAACCCAGGTCCCACTGTTCATAAAACCATCACTTCCAAACCCAAAATAAACCAGTCACCTAATACATGTCAGGAAAAACAGAACCCAAACTCACTCACATCTCAGGAATAACAGAACCCAAACTCACTAACCTTACTAAATAAGATCCTAAGAATTATGTGCATTAAAATCCATGCCATAAATTTCTACCTCACCACATATACTCCTGATGTAGTCATAGTTATTGAAACATAGTTAAAAAAAGAAATAAAGGATAATGAGATCACCCCCTGGATACATTATACTCAGGCATGACAGACAAAACAAGTGTGCAGGTCATGTAGCAATCATCTATAAAAATTCCCTAACAATCACCTTATTTCCACAGGAAATACCCTCATTTAACAATGGTGGACTTCTAATAACACTCCTGAAAATCAACAATAGGAAAATTATATGTTTAACAGTAATATATATATATATATACCACCAGGAAATAACACTGATACTGCTGAAAGCATCCTGTATTGGCTATCCCCAAAAAATAACCATGAAACTATAATAATTGGATACTTAAATATAGACTGGCAAGTCATTAATTCTACTACCCGCACTGAATCCATAAACATGTTCAACTTCAGACAATTAATAACCATACTTACTAAAGGCAATAAAACTTCAGGGAGACATTCAGCATTAGACTGGATTCTTGCAAACAAACCAGACAAACTGACATAAGTATGCTCCTTCTGAGATAACATAAGGGTCTACATACCAACATATACTATTAGAACTCACGATAATCTAGATAAATATATTATCTATAATCAAATATGAAATAAAACCAATTTCAGCAAAGATATTTTCAAAGAAATACTAAAACAATATAACTGGAATGTACTTAGAACAATGCCAGTAGATACTGCTGTAGAACATTTTAATAACATATTCTTACAGACCTTAAATAATCTAGCACCAGTATTTAATAAAAGAGTAAAGCCCAACCCCACACCATGGCTGACAAAAGAAATAAAAAAATCATGACAAAAAGGGATAGTAAAAAAACAGCTAGAAAGTCTGTAAAAATTGGTATAAAAATAGAACTCAAAATGTCTTCCAGCAGTTTAGACATCTTAGAAACTTTGCAAAACTCCATGTCAAACAGGATAAGCAAAGATACTATACCAACCTACAAATCAAACAAAAACAACCTAAAACTTTTTTGGTCATCCCTAAATAAACTACTCCACCCTGGCTAGACTACCACTCCTTCTCCAAAAATAGACAATACAACAGACTTTATCCCCACACAATTTAATTTCTGTTTTATACAATCAATATTATCTTTATTAGACACTAATATATCTGTTCCCTCTCCCTCTCTCTCTATCCCTGTCCAGTCAAAAAAAAAAAAACACAGATCTTCAATTTTAGTCCAGTACCTACCTCACTCATAAGGAAGTTGATGGTTAAGCTAAAAATGACTTCCATAGCTGTAGACCAACTACCATAGCTGTAGACCAACTACCAAAAGACTACCTAAAAATGGCTGCAGAAATCATAGCCTTCCCTGTATCCATACTAATTAACAGGTCCATACCAGAAAGATGTATCCCATCACTGTGGAAAAAATCAAATCAATGCACAAAGGAGGCACATCTACTGAGTTTAATACATACAGACCAATAGCAATTCTCTGCCCCTCTCCAAAATATAAGAGCAATGATCCATATGTAGCTGATGCAATACCTAATGTCAAATAACCTGCTCTCAGAAACACAACATGGCTTTAGGCCCCAACACAGCACCACTACTGCTCTATTACATATTACCAATATAATAAACCAACATAAAAACAATGGCCTGCTTGTGTCCACCATGTTCTTAGACTTGTTAAAGGCACTTGATACTGTCTTGTACCAACAATTGCGTGTTTGACTCTCCTCAACAGGACTTTCACAGTACTGATTGTTGTGGTTTCTTAGTTACCTATCTGGAAGGCAGAAAGCTGTTAAATGGCAAAAAAACTACTCATCCTTTCAACTAGCTAACTATAGGTGTCCCTCAGGGCTCTGTCCTGGGTCCTCTCCTATTTAATATATTTATTAAAGACATCCACACCCCCCCCACTCACAATGCTAGTTTAGTTCAGTATGCAGATAATTCAACATTAATATGTGCAGCCTCAACAACAAATAAGCTCCAAGACATTATCCAAAAATCTTTTGCCTGTGTAGAAACCTGGCTCAAAGAATCAAACCTCCTACTCAACCCCAAGCAAACTAAGTTAATGCTTTTTACCTCAAAAAGTTGCCAAAATCAGAAGCAAATTTTTTACCATGAACTCATCAAATAATACTGTCATTAAAACTGTAAGTAACAGTAAACTTCTAGGTGTTATAATAAATGACAATCTCAAATATGACCAGCATATACTGCACACCATTAACTCTACTCACCAGAAACTAGGCTCCCTTTATAGGACCAATGGATTCCTTACAGATACTGCAAGAAAAACTTTAGCCACCACCTTCTGATTGCAGACTTTCTTATAGGCCACTTGTATCCTAACAAATTTAAATGATGCTCAGAGAAAGAAACATGCCTCGTGCTACAATAAAGTAGCTACATTTGCCACCAATCTCCCTCATAGGATCCACCACTGTTATAGCTTAAAGCAATTAAACTGGCTTGAACTACACAACTACCTAACATATTCACAACAAATTACAGCACACAAACTAATCATCATCCAGAAAAATGCCCTGTACTACATAACTTACTACTGACCTACTGTCCAGCAAGGGACGTCAGCTCTACTAACAAATTCTTATTACTTAGAAATATGTTAATGTTGCAGGAGACTTGCTCTACTCCCAATACGTTGCTAAACTTTGAAATAATATCCCCACACAAATAAAACTCCCTGACAAACTCAATAGTTTTAAACCACTGCTTAAACAAAATCTTAACCAATGCTGGTCCTGCACATGCTTATCTCAAGGTTGAGACAATGTGTTCACTGTACGATAATCTCTATGCTCTCCTTAAACAGAACACACCCAGCCTTTCACTAAGATGACAAAACTATTTTTATACATAACTGCTGCTTGTACAATCCATCAAGTTGCACATGAGCTTTCTCTTTAATAACTCCCACCTCTGTGAAATCATAGAACGTATAAATGTAAATACTGTTTGTGTATAAATGAAATAGAGAAGTAACTGCTCTGTGCTTAACTCAAACTTAGTATAAGGCAATGTAAGAAACATGAGCTTTTCTCCCTGGGCCTCCACTGAAAATGGTTATTATCCAGTCAGACTTTCTCAGTAAATGAAAACAATAAATAAATAAATAATGTTTGCACTATCATGTGTGCAATGCAGTGCACTGCTCACATGATAGCATACTTCTTGCAGAACTGCCAAACAAAGGTAAAAAGGACAGTTTGCTAATGAAAGCATAAACAGCTTAATTAAAGGGTCTATATTAGAACATCGAATATTTAACAGTTTGAATCACTAAAGGTTGACCTTTAGTGATCGAACTGTTAAAACATCGAATGTTCAGAAAAAAAAATAAAAACAACAAAAAATAAATAAATAAATGGTATAGGTAGGTGGGCAAGCCCACCTACACCCCCCACGCCCCCTTACCTAAATATACCAACTCCGAGACCGCACTACATTGAAGTAAACGGAAACCTTCCCTTACGGAGATTTCCGTTTACTTGTTCAATGTTCTGCAGTTTCACTATTCTCGTGTCGACAATGTCAGATTCGACATTGTCGGCTTTTGAGAATTTAATATAGACCCTAATTAAATACAAATTAACCAATCCAAGATGGTGGAGCCATTCAAGAAGCTACAAAGTAACTGTATAAAGATGGTGTAGCTCTTTGCCATTAAGATCAAACCCTACTGGAACACAGCCACCATCACACTTAAAAAAAAAAGCAATGTTAGAGGCTGCTGCTGCTGTCTTACATGTTTATGTATAACAGCCTCATATCTATGCTGTTGATAGATCTCGTTCAATGAGAAGAAGGGTGTTCAGACCCTATTTAACATATCATGGACTGCATGATATTGAAATAGTAGAGAGATACAGGGTTGATAGGGAAACACTACAGGAACTCTACAACCTCTGCCACCCGCACCTCAGACCCAGGGGAAACTGAGGAGAACCTATACCTGTGGAAACTAAGGTATGTGTAGCATTACTGATATTAGCTACTGGTACATTCCAAAGTCCCACAGAGGATATGCTAGGGGTGTCAGAAGCCTCAACTTCCAGAATATTTCAACAATATCTTAATGCTATGCTACAACATGCAAGGGAGTACATCTATTTTCCTCACATACCAGATGAGAGAGCAAGAAAAATGCAGGAATTCTATGCTGCAGCACACTTCCCTGAAGTCTTGGCAGCCATAGACTGCACTGCCATATAAATATAGAAGTAAAATCCCCACCTGGTGAACAAGGAAGGACATACATCAGCAGGAAGGGGTTCCATTCAGTCAACTGCCAGGTTGTCTATAATGCCCGAGGGATCATCCTCAATGTCTGTGCAGGGAACTCAGGCAGTTACAATGACTCACACACATATAGCACACCTTGTGGCTTTACACAAGGTTTGCTAGGGGTGATGCTCCACAAGGTCATCTCCTGGATAATGCAGGTTATGCACTGGAACCATAGCTCATGACACTCATCACAAATGAACACGCACCCACAGAGGAAGGATATAACAATACCCACACAAACTAGAAACATCACAGAGCATTTTTTGGCACGCTGAAGTCACAGTTCCTCTGACTGGACACAGCAGGGGTGCCCTGCAGTATGACCTAGGCACCTGTGCAGAAATTCTCACAGTCTGTGCCATGTTGCACAATCTCATCTTGAGGAAATTGCTGCAACAGGGACATCAAGAGCCAGGACCACAGGCAGAGGCAGCACCTCCATCGTATACAGATGATGATTCTGAGAGAGAACTTTCAGCTGCAGAGGAAGCTGGTAAATGTAGGCTTGCACAACATGCCCTTCTTTGGCTAAGAGGCAAAGGATAGTACACAAGCTCCCCACCTAAGACTCAAAGGTTAGCAAACACACTCAGCTACTAAGAGGCAAATGAAAGCACACGCACACTCTCACCAGTGAAGGAATTGCAAAAGTGATGCCATCAGATGTCCACAAACTTTACTTGCCCATGCAATGTCTGTATATGGAAAGTATCAGACAAAGACAGCCCCAAAACACATGACTCATAGCTACAGTAATGTCAAGGTAAAAATGTATAAGCTAAACTACCTTCATGCTGTCAGTCTCATACCTATCCACTGTGCATCAGACATATATGCAACCCTCAGTTAAATCCAAATGAACAAATCCCATGACACAGTCATCATCATTCTCACAAGGTGGGGGGTGCAGCAGGCCAAAGGTGACATCAAAGACATGTGGATGCCAGCCCTCCCCAGCAGATGCATCATCATAGACAGTGCCTGAACCAGTATGTCACTTATACTATCAAATCTGTCACCCACATGATTGAGGCAGTCATGCAATAGCAAATGCTGAAACAATACTGTGAAGTAACCATACTAACGTAGACAGCACAGCAAGAACTGCCATATGTGCAGTATACCAGCAGTGAATTTTTAAAATTACATACATTGTAAAATTATTTTTTCCACTGCATCTGAAATACATTCAAAATATGAACATGTAAGCAGTTTGTGAAGTGAACAGAAACAAAATAACAAGTTCCAAAGGACAAACCCTGAGAGTCTTTCTAAGATTGAGTGCTTTCGTTCATTAATATATTCACCATAGAACTTCCATAGGCTCCTTTTACAAAAAAGTTTCATACCATTTAAATACTCTTCAGGCTTTGTGCCAAAAGACACACACAACCAATCCACTACCATTCAAAGCACATGCACCCAATGAAGTACAATATTTAAATTTGTTTCAAAAATCTCAAAAAAGAAACATTTCCTGGTATTCAGGACCAATCATTATACACTAAAAACAAGCCAATCATAGATCTTAATGGATTTTTTTTACCAATCAGATAATAGAACAAATAATACATATTGATTGCCTTTTTCCACCAATCAAAAAAACTGTGTTAAAATCCATTGTCAAAAAGTGATGTTCCCAAACAGTCTCCCATCCAAATGCTATCCAGGCTTGATCCTGCTTAGCTTCTAAAGTCAGACACAATCAGGCACATTTATTCTAAGCTTACTTCCTAAAATAAAGCATTTTATGTTGATCATATTGTTTAATCCTGGCAGTCGATCTGCCATACACGTTATTTGCCATCTAGATTTGCAACAATTCAGGCGAACCTTATAATCACCATCTAAAGCCTGGATTGCTACAGTCAACGACAAAAAATGTATACTTCCTAAAACTTTCACAAATCAAAGTGTGTTTAGCCAGTGAATTGTTTGCATCATGTTTTCTCACACAATTGAATTCAGACTTCTGTAGTGGTCCTTGTATGAAGTACTGTGTCATCTAGATTGCATAACTAGATAGGTAATTTGTTCTCATCTCACAGCAATCAAATTTTGTGTGTGATGTTGGGGTCATTACATCACTGGAAGATTAACTCATCAGATGTGCTCATTTGATTCCCACTTGTGAAAAACATTTAAATGTTTAGAGATCAATCCCACATCCCCTTTTCACTCTGTCCACAAATGCATCCTGTCTGCAACACATTCACGAGGTCATCATTTTAATAATGCACTCTCATACCACTAAGTTAGACCTTTCCTGTGGTGCAGGTGTATAACACTTGTGTGTAGTCTGTGTCAACCGACAGATAACGAGTTTGAATACAGCAGTGAGACTGTCCTGATTGTGTCAGTGTGAATGTAAATGGATGCAGGAGTATGTTACACCTAGCTGTAGAAGTCATTTTGCACACACATCTTCTTTGCAGCACACAGCTAATGTCATCCTTTCAAAGATGCAGTGTGGCTCACATGCAATCAGACCTATCCTATGGTGCATGCATATGATACACTTGTCAGTCAATAGCTGACAAATTTGAATACAGGAATGACTGTTGTCTGTGATACTGTGTTTCTTCCTCTTACTGTGCAGAACATCCAGCAAATACATATATGAGGCATATCTATTAAGTGCGCTTGTGCTATGCAACCACTTTTCAGCAGAAAACATGAAGGTAATACACAACGATGATTACATCCATTGAAATGTGCAGTCTCACAATCATCAAATAAATCTGTGGTTGTGCTTGTGTTTCAGCAAACCATCATAAGCCTGTGATGTTAGCCATATAACACTAATCCCGCCATCACTATTTATGGTCATTGTACATAATGTTAACAGTGTTGTCACCCACATGTGCTATGTTCATGTGTAGATGTTGTTTCCTGTTACAGTTTTAATTTGTGAACTGTTACAGCCTATAATATCATGTTTGCTTTTATTTACCTATATTTGCTCAGGCAGTGTGACCACCATTAGTCTGTATGACATACATATTGCAAAATGTTCTTATTACAAAATTGTCTTTGTGACATAAGCACATTCACATCAATTATTTACCTCCTTACACATTTCTGCATATATCTCATTGATTTTTGTGCACATTGTCCTCAGTACACTTTTACTGTCTGGTAAACCATGTAGTGTAGTTGCCATTGATGTTTTCCCTCCCCTCTTACTTAATTCTGTATTCACATGTATAATTTATGTGCAGAGTATACTCAGTAAATTTCTCAGCTCTTCGTGCTGTCTATGTGAGCAAACTTAACAGGTTTCCCCATACACAAACGTTTTTGTTTACTGTGTGTGCTCGTGTTGCTCAACACATTTTCCTGGCCACAAAAACTTGTTTGCATTTGTGTAAGTGTGAGAAGCTGCATGCATATGCAATTAGCACTGCTGTTTATCATGCTAATATGTAAACATCATGAAAGCTTCGTGTGAAGCCCACACAATTGTGCTTGAACCCTTGCCTAAGTTTTTTTTTTTTACCTAGAATGCATTGCAATGGATATATTAATCAATGTTTAGCACTTATTTTAAATATTTTCATATTCCCACTAATATATTTGTAATAGTGAATTCCAAGTAACTCAGGGACATAGTGTGAAACATCATAGTAGGAGAAAGAAAAATAAACTACTACTGTCAATGTTTAACTATACCTTATTAACATTAATAACTAACTACTTATAATCTTAATTTTTCAGTACACTTCCCTTCACAACTTCCAAACTACTTTATTTCTTCCTGACTCTCTTTCCTGAGTATTCTCCAATTTGAAAACTAATCTCTTCAAAAATAACCTTTATATTTACTTCCCTAGAATACTGTACATTTTCTGTAAGATTTATTTGAGACCCGTGTTAGTGCATTATGGTAAAACAATAAAATATTGTTTAATCACTGATACATAACTTTGTATCTTTGTAGAGAGTTTCTTCCCAGGCCTCCAATGTAAATAGGTAACAGAACCATTTGGACTTTTCCTGTAAACAAATATCAATAAATAAAATAAATGAAAAAGTGTAGATATTTCGTGTTCACTTATTATTATGGAATATTCAATATTTCCATATTTTCATTATTACTATACCACAATAGATTAACAAATGATTGCATTATATCAGCTGAAACTTCAGATGAAAATGAAGAAAAATGTCACTGGCACTTGCAGTATAAGAAGTATACCACTAGAAAGATACTGACCACTGTTTACATTGTTTACATATATGTAAGTATCATATTTAATTTTTCTGTAAATGTCTAAAATAAACAAGTTCAGTAAATGTAATTGTTTGGCATTACATAAAAGTTTAAATTTGTCTAAAGAAAAATACTATGTCATGCTGTGGTAGCCCTTTAACAAAGGCACAGTCTAAAGAAAAATATACATTTTTGTGTTTTACATAATATTACTACACTGATGTAAAGACTTTGAATGTGCTGATATTAATCATTAGTAAGAACAATTTTACTACACAACACAGGTGTTTAATACCAATAGCATGCACTGTTTGCAAGATTTTTCTCATTTCTTTTCTTTAAACTTGACTTAAAAATGCTCAGGAAAGTAAGGATGTAAATAGATTACTACAGAGATGTGCATTCCACAGCTGTTAGGTGTTAATGAGTTAGGAAATGAAATGGTCCTTCCTGACCTTTCACTCATGATCTAGTTAATAAACTCAAAGTTAATATGTTTAGATTTCAACATGTATGTGGGCATTTCTAATTTTGGATATGTCTGGTACATACACACAAACACAGTTTACAGCACCAATTTGAACCAGTGCATTTTTGAAAGAAATTCATTACCTGAAGTAGAATCACACATTCTGATGAAAATATTCAAAGTGAGCACAGAGAGTAATAACTGTCAAAGATTAGGCTTTGACTATTAAACCATAATTTCTACCCCTTTACAATTACTTTTATTTTTTGCTATAAACAAAGCAAGAGAGTAAGTCACACAATTTGCAGTTGTTATTTTTTTTCACATTTGGTACTTGTGTTAAAACTCTAAGAAAACCTTTTGGATAAATACAATGTAGTTAGAGGTATCTGTAGCAGTAAATGTTTGCATACTCATGGCTTTGCCACTGATGAAGGAAGCCATGCAGGGGCTTTCTTGTGAAAGCCATTTTATGATATAGAAAGCCAAAAACATACAACTCTGTTACACAAATACAAATATATCCTACTAATAATGTAATTATATATGCAGTATTACTACAAATGAAATGTAAAAACATATCTTTTCTTCTAAAATGATTCCTATCACATGTCCAACTAATAAAAAAGCAACCTGCTACAACTCAGCCTGTTGTCAAAGTAACTTATGACATAAGAATGAACTTAGTTGTTTTCTCTGTAGGTCAGTTTTACAAAACAGTGATTCACATTTGTAGTAGCTCTTTTATAACCTGAACAACATCTACAATCTTGACTCACCCTTCTTGCTAGTGGTATTCCCCTACCTCACCATGGCTGAAAATTAAATACTTGCATCTTTCTGTTTTTAAACTGTAGTGTGAACATTTCAAACAGGTGTAAATAACCAATAATTGTTTGTTCAGGAAAGTGTAACACACTGAATTACATGAAAAACTATGTTTAAAAGAATGTGCAGCACTTGCATTTGTTTAATTATAAAAGCAGCAGCAAACTGTAAAGTGTCAAATAAACTGTATTTTTTCTTTTTTTCTTCAAAAACATTTTTATTTTGTTTTCATTATAAACATATGCAAATGTACATTTAACAAATACAATAAAACAATAACAAAACTATTTACAATATTTACATTTATCCATGATAAACAATCATTTTATCCATGAGAAGTTATCAATATTTCTTCAAAAGGTTTTCCAATTTTTGCCATGCTATTTTTTATGAGCAATGTTATGAGTTCTATAACAAATGGTTTGCAGTTCTTTTTTACAAACACCTTTTGCTAAATTAATAAAATCTTTAAACATAAAATCTTGTTTACTTTTCCAGTTCAAAGTAATAAATTTTCTGGAAATTGCAATAACTGACCAGAATAACTGAGTCTGAGATTTAGGTATTACATTAGGTATATGAAAACTGAATAGGATTAGTGAGTTAGACATATGACAGTTGTCAGACCATAAAGCATTTACAGAATATCTGAAGTCTTTCTAGTATTGAACAACATTTCTACATTCAATGAACATGTGAACCCAGTTGGCCTCTAGTAATTTATCACATTTCCAACATTTACTTTCACTGTTTTTGAGTATAAGATTTATTTTATGTGGAGTATAGAAACTCCTACTCATACATTTCCATGTATACAATCTCTAATATAATGAAGAAGAGGTACCATACATAGAATTCAATAACAATTTTTTTGGATTCATCAGATATTTGTTCTCCATTAAGCTTTACATAGTAATTCCAAAAATCTGTGTCAAACTTTAGAGTGTCTTCTCTTAGTATCTTATAGATAGGTGAGATACTTAATTTTTGATTATCTGTCTTTTCAAGACACCTAATAAAAAGCTGAATCAAACTAGGTATAGATTCAGTCTCTAGATGGACTGATACTCTCATTTTGTTTTCTATAAACTGCCGTAATGAGTGTATAAACAACCAACTGTCTTGACTATTATCAAAACTACATAAAAGAGAGTTTAGTGGTTTAATACTCTTATTTTCAATAAACTGGTGCCAGAATATCAAGTTATGTTCCTTTAATTTTGATGTTGAAAGAATCTAGGCAATCAGGGGAGTATGCTATAGGGA
Organism: Protopterus annectens; assembly: GCF_019279795.1. Classification (NCBI taxonomy): domain Eukaryota; kingdom Metazoa; phylum Chordata; order Ceratodontiformes; family Protopteridae; genus Protopterus; species Protopterus annectens. The sequence goes on along the minus strand of NC_056746.1, from coordinate 1,007,859,584 downwards.
ATATAAGAAATACAAATTGTTTAACATTGTAATTACAATCAATTATATTTTTAAAGTTATTAAATATGTGATTAATGCCATAAGAAAAATGATCAAACTTATTATTAAATAATCAAAATTCATGTAGACGCCAATGAACTCTACTTATGCCATATTGTTCCTTAAATTGATTTCCTATAATTCTGACATTAGTTATATGAATCTCATGTATTGTTTTCCAGCCAGATATATAGGTAGGTGTGATCCAATGCAATATTACATTAATTATAACTGACTCGGAATAAAGATCTAAGCTAGGGAATGCTATCCCATTACCGTTCTAAGCTCTAATGTGCCATTTATATGCAATCCTAGGTTTTAAGGTGAACCATAAAAATATAAGTAGCATGGAATCTAATTTTTTAAATAAGTTTTTGGGAGGGGGCAGTATCAATGACTGTATACAAAACAAAATTTTAGGTAAAATTATCCTTTTAATTAAAGAGAGCCTATCCTGCATTGTGAAGAGCATTTTATTCCATCTTTTGATTAGTTCACTAATGGTTATTAAATTATTGTGGTTTAGTTTAACAAACTCTTTCCATGTACTCTTTATACTGATACCCAAATATTCTAGTACATTATTCTCCCAATTAAACAGGCTATTCTCTCTTAGGTTTTTGTTGATCTTTTTGTTAACCAGTAATGTTTTGGATTTATCATGATTAAATTTAAGCCCAGAAATTCTTTCAAACTTGCTTAAGGTATTTATAACATCATGCCAAGAACTATCAATATCACCCAATGTTAACAACATATCAACAAATAATTGTATCTTAAGACAAAAGTCCTTATTAATTTGAAAACATTTTATATTTTGCTTGTTTTTGATGTATGTAGCAAAAGGTTCCATTGAAAGAGCAAACAATAATGGTGATAAAGAAAAACCTTGTCTAGTTCCCTTGAGGATCTCTAGTGGTGAGGATAGACATGATCCAATTTTCACATAAGCTTGTGCCCCACCATAAATTTTCATTAATAAGTTGACAAAATCTGAGGAGAATTCAAAACCAATCAGAATTCTTTGTAGATAAGACCAACTAATAGACTCAAAAGCCTTTTCTATGTCTAGGCTGATAATAGTTAGTTATTTTTGTATTTGCATGCTATGTCTATTAATGATAGTAATTTAATTATGTTATCTTGCACTTTTCTATGAAGAATGAACCCTGTCTGGTTGTTATGTATTAGATTAGGTAATATTTTTTTTATCCTATTAGCTAATATTGTCATGAAAATTTTCTAATCAGTGGTTAGTAATGAAATTGGTCTATATGAATCACAAGATTTGGGGTCCTTACCTTGTTTTAATATGAGGAGATAATTGAGTATTTCCACGATGGGGGTGTTATACATTTTTGCTTAACCATAGTAAAGGCACTCATCATTTTCTTTATTATATATTCAGGAAAAATATTATATAGTTCAGGAATTATTCCATCCAGTTCTGGAGCTTTATTATCTTTTAAATTTTTTATTTGCTCTTTCACTTCTGTTAGTGTTATTTATTTATTTAATATATTATTTTGTTGCATTGATACCTTAGTAGTTAACTTTTCTTGAATAAAAGTATTTATTGCATTATCTGTCTCCAAAAGTAGTGTGTTATTATTTATATCTTTATAGCAGTCTTTGAACACTTCTAATATGCCCATTAAGTTAGATGTACTCTTAACTGAACCATCATTTTTGTGTTTAATCTCATTAATAAGATTTTGATTGTTTATTTTATTTTTTTTTTGGATCTTACCACTATTTTATGTAGATATTTGGGATTTACAGCATAAGATTGTAATTTCAATTTTTCCAGTTTTATGGCTACCTTATGATTCAGAACCTCTAAGTATTTTTGATTTACTTTAGTAATTCCATTATGTGTTACTTTGTTATTTGGTTTTGCATCCATTTTTATCTTGTCAAAGTTTTTTTTGTAAGTCTAAAAGTTTTTTGTCCTACTCTCTCCTTTTTTTAACTTACCAAGATTTTATTCTACCATATATATAAACTTTAAAGGTGTATTATACTATAGTATCAGTTACTTCACCATTATCATTTGTTTCCATAAACATGTCTATTTCTTTCATTATCCATTCCCTAAAGTCTTTTAACTTATTTATGTAAGCAGGAATCCTCTGCAGAAATCTTAAATCATCTGTATGTGTAGCTAATGTAAAGTTTATAGCATTATGGCCCGAAAGCGGACAAGTCATTATAGATGCGTCATTTATTTTAGAGTATATATTATTTGATACAAAGACCTTATCAATGTTTGTTTGTGTACCAAACTGATATGAATAGTGAGTACAGAATAAGGCATAATGGTCTCTTAGACCATGTATATTTTTAAGGTTCATCTGGTTTGTAAAGTCATTTAACTTCCTGGCTTGAGATGTTAGTTTTATTTTACCATTTTTAGAAGTATCATTGCCTGATAATAGGCAGTTAAAATCACCTGTTGTTATAATTTCCCCTTTTGCATTTAAAGTAATCAGGTCCAGATATCTGTCAACATATTTAGTACTCAGTCCTGGTATCCAGCATGTATTAATCAAAGTATAATACTTCCTATTGATTTCCAAAATAACCATGCTTAGCATCCCATCTTTATCTGAAATTGTATCTATAATTCTTGGCATAGTATAAGTATTTATCCATAGAATAAGAGTGTCCCTTCTCTTAGTCTTACAACATGAATCAGCCAGAATGGTATAGCCATTGAATGATTATTTTTGTAGATCTTTTTTTAATAGATGGGTTTCCTGTAAAAAGATGATCTGGGCTTTATGCATTTTGATATATTTAAGCAAACCAGCTCTTTTGACATTATTGTTCAAACCATTAATATTTAATGATAAACATTTATAAGCCATTGATTATAATGTGTATATTATTACTAACTGAAAGATCTTTCTTCCATGTTGACTTGTAATCTAGTGAAAACGTACTTATCATGGATGTATAACGTGTATTAAGCACTACTTTCAAAAACCCAAAACTATTTACAAACACATACATGAAGCATAAAGTTTCTGATTTAGTTAAAAAAATAACTAAACCATCCATTCCACCACCTCTCCAATACCAAAAGACACAAATAATCCATCTCTGCTTAGAATATAGCATATAAACAAAAAGGAAAAGCATTATGAAAGCAACTAAAGAAATCTAAATCCATGAAATATACATTAGAATGAGAGTATCCAATATATCTGAAGCTATATGAATATGTCACATATGATAATAGCACCTCTAATATGTAGATATGCCAGAAATACACATCAGATCAAAGTATGTATAAACATTAGAAGCTGAAGGTTAAAAAGATTGTCAATATTTCCAAGACTTTTCAAGAAACATCAGATGATTTAACCATTTTATCAGTCATCTAACATTTTTCATGTAAGGATTTGTTGAATATATATATATATATATATATATATATATATATATATATATATATATTTGTTTGTTTGTGTCTTTTGGCTTTTCCCGGTTAGGGGTCGCCACAGCGGAACACCGGTCCGCTAATGATTGGCAATAGAGTTTTACATACTGGCTTGTCGGGCCTAACGCACAACCTTCAACGAAGGAACACCCATTCACGCATGTCGCTACACAGAAGACGCTCTAACTGAGAATCGAATGGGCAACGTCTAACTGTGAGGTGACAACGCTACTGCAGCACCACCACTGCGGTTTTATATATATATATATATATATATATATATATATATATATATATATATTTAAAACACTTATTACAACATAACTATTATATTTTGCAATTATACACATATTACTCATATGTATTAACAATATCTATGTTGATGTCTTTCATCAGGAAGGGGGAAGAGAGAGAGAAAAAAGGGGGGCCCTCACAGCTCTCTGTTTAGTTACTAAAGTTTTAGTTATATAACATAAGTCTGATGTTAATATGCATAATGCATTTTCTAATGCAGCTCCTAGTTCACTTGATGTCATTTAATTACTAATAGTGTTATTGAATCTGCAGAATGTATTCATCTATAAGAGAAGATAGGCAGTTTCAAAGGAGTTAAACATTTTTAGTAGAACTAATTATTTTCCATTTAAAGCATCTAGTGAAGGATTACAGAATTTCAAGAGAAAAGAATTCTAAGTACAACCATTTAACAAGTTCAAAAGGTCAAATGATGTCATCACTGTTGTTTCCTCAAGCTGCAGCTTCATAAACTTGTTAAAAAGTATCTAAATAGGCTCATGCACAACAGAAGTTGTCTCTAGTGAAGAAAAAAGCATTTCCAGTGGGAAATTCAGATCTTGAAGCTTTTAGAGTTTACAGAAAGCAAAACAAAATGCTCAAGCTGCCTTGTCAGTGCATTTAATGAATCTCCACAATGAGAGCAGTCACACAGACCACCAGTTTCCTCATAAAACCTTATCATCATGAAAAAATTAACCCTTTCAAAAACACCTATTTAGAAGTAACAACAGCTGCCTCAAATCAGAAATCATATTATAACATTTCATTTACCCACCAGTTAACCAGGCCAGAGAGAGAAAAAAAAGGAATGTAGTATATATATATATATATATATATATATATATATATATATATATATATATATATATATATATATATATATATATATATATATATATATATATATATATATATGGGTTAGCTTTACTTTATCGAATGCCCACTTCACTGACACTAACTTTGCCCACATGTCACATAACCATTTGGCCATCTACCTGAACTTTGCCCCTTACCCCTGCGGTAGTGTGTTCTTGGAGTTGGTATATTTATTAAGGGGGGTGTGGGGGTGAAGACCCCCACATAGGGGTGTGTGGGGGGCATCGCCCCCCACATCAGTGGGTTTGTTTTATTGGTAGTTCCTAAAGTCGGGATGGCCAAATGGTTACTTAAGATGTGGGAAACATCAGCTTTCCATTTGTCTGTAATGGGACGTGTCGGCAAAGTTAGTGTCAGTGAAGTGGGTTCAATAAAGTAAAGGTAACCCATATGTACTGTATTAATGTTTAAATGTATCTAAACAAAGAGTCTAAAACATCTAGTTAGAAGCAATAATCAGAAACACCTTGTTACCCCACCACTGACCCACTAGAAAAAATAGACTTTGGTATTATACTATTATTGAAGAATTAGAAGACATACATAATTTGTAGTTATTTAAAAAGGGAAAAGTATGTAAAGTACTTATAATGGGGAAAAGAGAGAAAAGGAACATGGGTAACAAAAAAGAATAAGAAGAAAGAAGAGAGAGAGAGAGAAAGTTATTTAAATACTTATTACTACATGTAATTAAGCTGCGGTGGTGGTGCTGCGGTAGCGTTGTCGCCTCACAGTAAGACGTTGTCCTGTTCGATTCTCAGCTAAGCATCTTCTGTGTGGAGACATGCATGAATGGGCGTACCTTCATTGAAGGTTGTGTGTCAGAGCTGGCAACTCAGTACGTAAAAATCTACTGCCAATCATTAGTGGACCGGAGTTCCGCTGTGGCGAACCCTAACCGGTAAAAGCCAAAAGATACAACATTACTATATGTAATTAGAAGAAGTAGATATAGAAAGGAAAAGAGAAAGTTAATAATACAAATGATTCACATTACCTTACAGCACAGAGACTTTCCAGAATCAAATATATTATGATTCATAAAACAAAGCATTTAAAATTTAATTTCTTAGTTTTGTTTGCTCCTTTCTTCACAGACTATCCATTTTTGTTGCCTGTCTCTTCAAACTCTGGGATGACCATTCCATTTCTTCTATGTCCAATAGTATTTTCTTAATTTGGATACATTCTACTGCTTCTTGTAGGGAATCAAAGATCTTCACTCATTCTGGCAAGGTGATTTTTATTCTTGCAGGAAAAAAAATTGAGCTTTAATATTGGCTTTTTTTCAAGGACTTAATTAGAGGAACACACTCCTTACACTCCTTTCTTCTGGATATGACTGTAGAGAAGTAGTCATTGTCAAAACGAATAACTTTTTTCACCCATCTTGATAGGGGAATTAGTCCAAGCTGATTTCAGCACTAAGTCCTTGTCTTGCGAGGAAAGAAATCTAACTATAATAGACCTGGGGTTAGATGAGCTCAGAGATGAAGCTGGATTTGCCAGGGACTGATGAGCCCTCTCAATTCCAAAAGAGAGGGATTCAGGCATGTTTAGTGCTGATGAAAACCAGTTATTGAGGAATTGAGTCATGTTAGCACCCTGTTCTTTCTCAAGAATTCCATACATTCTTATGTATTCCTCCTTAATCTATTTTCAAGGTCTTCCAGTTTCAGTCAGCCTGGTGTTTTGTTTCAAAAGAAATTTATTTTGATGTTCTTTTTCTGTCACTCTAGTATCTAGGTCAGTTACTTTTTCCTCTAAGGCAAGAATCTGTTCAGATTGTTTTTTTACTATTCCATTTAGAAGTTGCAGTTGTTTACTGCATTCCTGTTTGATAATATCCATTTTGTTTTTGAATTTGTCCATTTTTAGTGACAGTTCTTGGATGTTTGTTATTATAAGATGTAGTTCTTTCTTCACTGCACTCTCCTGGTGTGGGTTCTTCATGTTGCTCATGTTTTTAGTGACAGTTCTTGGATGTTTGTTATTGTAAGATGTAGCTCTTTCTTCACTGCACTCTCCTGGTGTGGGGTCTTCACGTTGCTCATGTTTTTAGTGACAGTTCTTGGATGTTTGTTATTATAAGATGTAGTTCTTTCTTCACTGCACTCTCCTGGTGTGGGGTCTTCGAGTTGCTCATCTTGAGATCTCCAGTAGAAAACTTCTTGACAGGGATAATTAAAAAAATCCCTTGACTATGTATTAATTTTTAGAAAATAATAAAGAGTCTATGTTACTCTAACTTTTAGTATACTTTTAGTTAGATTTTTCTAAAAATTAAATTATATTTCATGTCAGGATATTAAAATCTAAGCAGAGTTATGGGTTTCTGCTGCTATCAGACTGGCATCTTGGCCACACACCCCACTGTATTTTTTCTAAGAGGGGGGGTAGCCAGATACACACAACCTCAAATACAATAGCAA
>NC_056746.1:1007817495-1007849995 GCF_019279795.1 Protopterus annectens | reverse complement strand
ACAAAGGCTCAAAAATATGAAGATATTTTTAAATAATGCTCTTATAAAACTACAAAGCTGTTTAAATAACATGATTTGTATTCGCCTGAAATTTCTGAAGGAAATAAAGTCTGAAACTCAAATGTATGTCATTTCATGACTTAAATCTTCAATTACTGACAACAAATCACATATTTCAATAGTGAGGGGGCAAAAATGAAGTAAATATCTGGATAATTTTTGAAAATGTTATATTTTGGGTGTAAAATACTTCCCTTAACACCAATTACATATACTACATCAAGTTTGAAACAATAGGCACAGAAACTACTTTACATCAAAAATATATATAAAAAATATAGTACCACGACAATTTTATAGACAGCCCATTCTCTATGTGAAGTAATGTCCCCAGGGTGTGTGCTACTGTGTAAAAATATGCCCTTCTAGAGCAGGTGTTATTTATACAGTAACACACACACACAGTTGGGTTTTATTGCTTGCTTAGAGCCAAATCAGGCTGTAATCAACATATTGTCTATTACAGTTATTCAACATGCTTAAAAATAACTTCAAGCCGTGTTTAAAAATAAAGCGATGCTTCTTTTACAAGTAGACCTGTTAAGTACTTACCACAGGGTAATGACAGATCTAAAAGACACTTTTCCCATTTAAAAAAAATGAAAGTGTGCTAGGAGTAATCCAGCTGTTCAACATAAATACATGTAAGATATGTTTGGGGCTTCACTTACCTATACCATCATATTGTTTTCTAAGTGGGCAAAATACTATTCTTAATTTCTCAATAAGCAAACGTGAAAAAAAGAGGAAAATACGATTGTTGCAGATGTTTCCTCCACAGTTATCACACTCTAGTGTTATCTACTTAAATCTTGTTAAGTGATTGAATGAATGCAAGAAAAACTAAAGACTAACAGAAACTGAGAAAAAGGAAGAAAACAGTAATCTGGATGGGGTGGGTAGGACAGGATGGGGTGAGGGGTTACTGGATGATGCTTGTGCGGCAGAGGGTAGCAAGGGGGAATGAAGCCTTTTTGTGTAAGGGAACCAATCCATCTAAAGTTGTTCCTGTGTGGCACTGACTAGAATATCTTTTCTACTTTCCCATAAATGATTTTTGTAGTAGCAGGTTTTCTTGCCTCCTTTAGTACCTGCTGCACATCCTCAGTAAAAAAGGCACCTAAAAGGTACTAAAGGTCTAATATCCAGGCAGTTAGCTGAAGAGTTTCTGTACTAGGGTGTGTCAACTCTCCCTGTCTTGTGTGGGTAAATATAGTTGGGGGGGAAGCTTCTGACAATGGTCCTTGGCTAAAATGAAAAAAGGGAGAACCACTACTGCCTTGGCCAAAAAAAGTCACCATCACAAATTTTGGAAAGTCCCTCTTGATCTTTAGAAGAACACTGGACATCAGTGGAAAGGTTCAAAAAGCATGCAGGAACACTCTCTTCCGTGGGAATGAGAAAATATTTGTCATACAGGCCTATTTGCAAGGAGTCCTGGAGCAGAATTCCTTTAGTTGTCTGCCCTGAAGCAAGGCAAAAAGATCTACTTGAGGTTTGCTGAACATTTGGATCAATTCTTGGAAGACCTCAGGATGAATTTTCTATTCGTCAAGGTCTGTCCTAGGATTCCCATTGCCAAGTGTACTCCCTCTGGATTATATCCAGAACTCAGTTGTCTGAAACAATCTGATGCCACAAGGGAATATGAAGTCTCAGAAACATGGTATGGATGCCAGGATGAGGTTGGGGGAGAGGGCTGAACAGGTGAATAGTAATGCAGACTGTGAGGATTGTCCTTGACTTTTAGGGGCTTTTCCTTACTTTTTAAATTCTCCTTTCCATTGCTTTTTAAAATCCTGATTGCCATCTCCCGGCTGCTTAAATTGCTTATTGGAAAAGAGAGCTGAAGAGGAAGAAAAAGTACTATTTGGTCTAAAAAAGGTGGGTAGAAAAATCAGAGTCATTCCTTACATCAGTTTTCCCCTTTCATCACATTTCTTGCATATCTCAGCTGCAGAAAGGCCAAATAGATTCTCTTCATCTAAAGAATTTAAAATCACAAATTTAACATTATCAGGAAGATTTTCAGAACCAGCTTAAGCAAGCCTTCCCAAGAACTAATCAAGAAGTAGCAGCAAAGTCTGGAGGAAGAATCAACAGTATCATAAGCATACTTTAAAACATGCTTAGTCATATGAGAAACAGCTGTCATAGAAGCTTTTAATGAATTCTTTACCTCAGAAGGAAGAGTCACCATTAACCTTTGCATGTTCTACACAAGATAACAATACAAAACTTTTAACATATGAGTTTGACATTTTAAAATTAGGAAAGTTAATGTACAAGAAGATTTCATTTTCTTCCATAACCTATCCACTGCTTTTCCATCCTAGACTTGGGGAATGCAGAAGCAGATTTGGGTGGATAAATAGCGTGGCTGGGCTAGACACCCAGTGATGTAAATCTTGGTTCTAGATGATTGCCACTGTTGAAGTGACACACTAAACCAATGTACGAAAATGGGAAAAAGGATCGTGGATGTGGATTTGGATAGAGAAATAACTGGCTCTACTTTAGGATTAGAAAACATGTACATGTGCATCTGGAGTAAGACAGGAGGTCTATGTGCAGCTTAATGCATCTCTAACTGTAATAAATCACAATACATTTTTTGTTCCACAGAAACCCCACTCTGGTCCCTCTGAAAAAAACTATTTCATCAAAGAATCAGTGAAACAAATCTCTTATTTATTTATTTATTTATTTATTCATATTGTTTTCTAAGGGGGCAAAATACTATTCTTAATTTCTCAATAAGCAAATGTGAAAAAAACAAGGGAAAATCTGATTGCTACAGTTGTTTCCTCCACAATTATCACACTGCAGTCTTGCCTACTAAAAATTTGTTAATCAGATGAATAAATGCAAGAGAAACTGAAGACTAACAGAAACTGAGAAAAAGGAAGAAAACTGTAATCTGGATGGTGTGGGTAGGACAGGATGGGGGTAATGGGTTACTGGGTGATGCCTGTGGGGCAGAGGGTAGCAAGGGGGTCATGAAGCCTTTTTGTGCAGGGCACCAATTCATCTAAAGTTGTTCCTGTGTGGCACCAGCTAGAATATATTTTCCACTTTCCCATAAATTATTTTTAATAGCAGGTTTTCTTGCCTCCTTTAGTACCTGCTGCACATCCTCAGTAAAAAGGTACCTAAAAGGTACAGAAGGTCTAATATCCAGGCAGTTAGTTGAAGAGTTTCTATACCAGGGTGTGTCAAACTCTTCCTGTCTTGTGTGAGTAAATATATTCTGGGGGAAGCTTGTGATAATAGTCCTTGGCTAAAATGAAAAGAAGGGAGAACCACTACTGCCTTGGCCAAAAAGAGAGTCCCCACCACAATTTTTGGAAAGTTCCTCTGGATCTTTAGAAGAACACTGGACATCAGTGGAAATGTTGAAAAGGCATACAGGAACACTCCCTTCCATGGGAATGAGAAAGTATCTGTCATACAGGCCTATTTGCAAGGAGCCCTGGAGCAGAATTCCTTTAGCTGTCTGTCCTGAAGGGAGGCAAACAGATCTACTTGAGGTTTACTGAACATTTGGATCAATTCTTGGAAGACCCCGAGATGAATTTTCCATTCGTCAGTGTCCGTCCTAGGATTCCCATTGTCAAGTGTACTCCCTCTAGATTACATCCAAAACTCAGTTGTCTGAAACAATCTGATGCCACAAGGTAATATAAAGTCTCAGAGACATGGTATGGATGCCAGGATGAGGTAGGGGGAGGGGGCTGAACAGGTGGCTACTAATGCAGACTGTAAGGATTGTCCTTGACTTTTAGGGACTTTTCCTTACTTTTTTAATTCTTCTTTCCATTGCTTTTTAAAACCCTGATTGCCCTCTCCCAGCTGCTTAAATTGCTTATTGGAAAAGAGAGCTGACGAGGAGAAAAAAAGTACTATTTGGTATGAAAAAGGTACCTCACTCTGGTTCCACTGAAAAAAACTGTTTCATCAAAGAATCAGTGAAACAAATCTCTTTATTTATGTATGTATGTATTTATTTATTTATTTATAGCACAACAGGTAAACAGATACCCCTTTTCAGGGGAGGATTGGTGAGAAATTGCCACAGTAGTTTCAAATTAGGTAATGTATAGGTATTTAAACTAATATGACACAGAAACATATGAACAAGCAAATAATTAAGTGAAGTATATAGAGCAATTAAAATTATTTACAAGACTGACATTTAGATAAACAATATGCAGTATGTTTTGTAAGACATATTAGGAGTTGTGGCAGTTAAAGGCTGACAAGGAGAGTTAGATAGAAGCAGAGGAGTAGCTAGACAATTTGATGCCCAGGGCAAGACCCTTATTTGTTCCCCCCACACCACCACCACCTACAGAGAAAAAAAATGACTTGACAAAAACTTTTCACAAAAGATAGGCCAAGAGGTTCAAAAGCACATCCAAACATGTTTTGTATTGTAGGTTTAATATGTTTTCAAAGTTAATCATTTAACTGTCATAACCAAACACAACACAGCTTTAGCAATATAAAGAGACCACGCAGATATTAAAAATAAACAAAATTCAGCACAATTCACATCTCTTTGCAGGTACAGTCTAAATGCCAACAGCAGCATAACAAAATTATACTATTAATAACTTGGTAAATATGAACTGAAACACATGAACTGTGGCTGTGGCACAGATAGACAAATCATGACCCAGTGGAGAAGTAGCTAAAATAAACATCCTGGCCCTTTTATGTATAATGTATACTGCACAAAAAAAGTTTAGTGTGCACCACAACACTATTTGTACCTAAAGTTTACATCATATCGACAGCCCCTTGTAACAAATTGATTTAAAAGTCAGTGCTAGTTCATTGAACACTGGATCATCTACACAGCAATGGGTAGTTTATTGTCTGCTAACTGAATAACTCAGTGGCATAATAAGATGCTAAAGGCGTACATGGCATGTGTTTACTGTTTAGCAACAGAGGTGCTCTAATAGACAGTATAAGCTGTACCTCTGACTGCTTTATTTCAGTTATAAAATTACCCCAAATATAATAACATAAATAAAGATGAATACAAAGTATAAGAAAGTAAGCAACAGAAGAAATCAAAAATTATTTGAAAAAAAAGAAGAAAAAACATAGTACCTTGGAATAAATTGCTTCTGACAGTATGAGTCATACTAGGTTTATTGCTGTAACAAAAGGAAATACTGCCAGCCCAGCTATCTGGACTTTTGTTAGTGGTTGTGTGTCATTTGTGAATGTCAACATGCTTCATGTAAGATGCTTGCATGACAGATGTAATAGAACTGTATGTAATATTGTACAGAGGTGTGCTGAAAAGATATTTTGTAAAGTACTGAGCAGAAATGTATATGCACTATTGTAACTGTATATATATATATATATATATATTTAACAGGGAAGACTGGAACACAGGAGATTAACTTGCAAAACTTCTGCAATTGAAATCAATTTACTTTGTGACTGGACCATAAACAAAAGATGTTATCTCTCTGTTTCAGTGCAGTAAGAGGCAAGAAGTCTATAACTAAATGTTTTTTGTGTTGTCGTGGAAGTGTTTATTGTTTTATGACTTCCAGGATGTGCCTTAGATATAAGAAAAGCCCTTGATTATGTATTTACAGATGGATGGTAGATGCTACCAGCTGGCATCAATGGTTGTTTTGAGACTGGGAATTGAAGTCAGATGTCAAGAAATGATATAATTATGCAAGTATCCCAGCAGTAATATTTGGGATATTAATTTGGGAAGTCTCTGTGAGAAACTGAGGATTTTGTATTTTTGTCTTTGACCTGACAAGAACATCCACTCACCACATCTGCCTTGTTGCTCTGTAAGTTAACTAGGGTACAGTAATTTCTCTTAGATACAATCAGGAATATAGTCAAGTATAGTTTAGATGTTTTCTTAATTTATTTGAAACTGTCCTGCAATGCTGTTTTAAATATTTCCTGTGATTTTGAACTCTGATGTAACTGTGATTATTTACTGAGTATTTTCTTGTTCTTTTATTATTTATTATTAAATATATTTAAACATTTTATTGTGGCTGATATTTGTGAGACATATTTAAGTTCTGAGAGTACTGGCATATTTATTTGGTAACACTATGGGCCACTCCTAATAGTCTTGCTCTTGGTCAAACTACCATTTGTATTGATAGAAACATTACACAGTAAGATTGGACACCCACTGTTAAGGGCCTTAAAGTGGCCGATAAGGATGTGGCTGGTGGCAGTGATAACTATCTTATAGTCTGGGGCAGAAGGGGGCATAGCTAGTAAACCTGTGCCAGCCTTCCCTGTGTGTGTGTGTGTGTGTGTGTGTGTGTGTGTGTGTGTGTGTGTGTGTGTGTGTGTGTGTGTGTGTGTGTGTGTGTGTGCGCGTGTGTGTGTGTGTGTGTGTGTGTGTATATAAATCAAACATCAACGTTTGTATGTGTCAGTTACTTAGGCAGAGACACAAAGCACTGGTTGGACAGAGAGGGTGCTGGAGGTCTTGGCTTGGCCACTCAGCTGGGATATCAACTCTATAGCTGTGCCAGCAGGAAGTCTTATTGGGCATCTGGAGAAAGAGGGAGAAACCAGTCCCAGACTGACTGTGGTCTCTGTGTGTTCTTAAGGGAAAATGCACTTGATGCAGAGAGCTGCATCTGGAAATACTGTGTAATACTGTGTATGTGCCTGTCATCCTCCAAGTGTACGTCCCCTACTGGTGGAGGATTGAGGCTCCTTGATTACTAGGCCAGTGCTGGGGCATCACTTATATTGGTGGGCAGTGGTGGGATATCCACATCACATATATTGGTTGGCAGTGGTGGGACATGCACATATTGGGATGCAGTGATGTGGATATTCAATTCTTGTAGCCTATAAACAGGAGAACAATCAGACTGACCTTGGGGATGTACAACTCTCAGAAAATGGACAGTTCAACCTTTCCACAGAGGACTTAAAATTTCATCTTAAAGAGACTTGAACTGGAGGCCAAACATTTGGAAATAGAATCAGCAGAGAGACTGAGACGCCTGGGGGCTAAAGAGAATAAGAAGCTGAGATATCCGGAAGGTGAGGAGAATGAGAGGCAACAGCAACATGAAAGGAGATGCTGACTCTTCTTCAGGGTCATGTTGTGGAGGTAATGGGGAATGGCGTAACTGAACCCCAGAAGCAACAAAGGTCAGTAAATTTCTTCCACAATTTACAGAAGGTGATCATTTTTACAGTTTTATTCATATGTCTGAAAGGGTATGCAAACAGTATGATGTTGACCAAGGACTCTTAGTACGGTTCCTGATCCCCTTACTCCATGGCAAAGCTGTAACTATTTCTAAATTGTCTGATACTGATTGCTTAAATTATAATACTGTTAAAAATTGTTTGTTAGAGTGTTTTAAGCTAACACCTGAAGCTTATAGGAAAAAGGTTGGTGAGCATAGACACAAGGTAGATGAAAGTGTGTGGGAATATATTGCTGAACTAAGCACTTATTTTCATAGATGGGTGAGTGGGTGTCAGGTCACCACTTTTGAAGGGCTGGCAAACCTTCTGTTGAGGGGAACAAGCCCTTAGCACTTTGTCTGAGGACATGAGAATCTGGTGGACAGATAGGAAATGCAGAACCGCGGATGAATTGGGGAAAAAGGGAGACATAGCTAACAAGCAGGGCATCACTCCACAGAAAAAGGATACCCAGTGCTGCTCATGGGTCTAAGGGAACCCATGGTGAGCAGCCTGAACCACCCCAACAGAGTCTACCAGTAGCAGGGGAAGCCACTAGTCCAGTTACATGTCCCGATCCAAGGGTTAAATGTTTTAAATGCAACGGATGGGGCCATGTGGCATATAGATGTCCACAGAGCCAAGGTGGGGAACAAAAGTTGGGAGAGCCAGTAAGTGAGAATGACAGAATGCCAGCAGTAAATTGTCTGGAGACAATAAGGGTACCAAACTACCACAAGAGGTTATAACCTATCTTAGTAGATGGAAAACAGGCCCCTGCTAAGGGAGACACAGGCTCTGATCTAACCATAGTAAAGCCTGCAATGTTTAAAGAAGAGCACTATTTGCTTGGGCAGTCTACTCCAGTCAGAGCTTTAGCTGGGACCCCATTCTATATACCTTTGGCTAGGGTTCACCTTGTCTGGGAAGGTGGAAAAGGAAGCAAGCAAATAAGTGTGTTTGAGGATATCCCATCAGATGTCCTGATAGGGAATGATTTTGACTATGCAGTACCTTGTGTGCATGCAGTGACATGCAGTCAGGCTTGGAGAAAAGCATATGGGTCTGGTAGTCTGGGAGAGACCCAAACAGACTGTAGACTTGAAGCCAGGACTGGTGTGGTGGTTACTTCAGACAGGGAGCTACCCTGTAGCAGTGAGACTGAATGTGAGCCACAGCTGCTTGTGGGTACTGATGTTCCCTTGGATAGAGTGAATGCAAGGACAGAGGTGAGTAGGAGTACATAGGCTGACAGTGAGGCACAGCTGTCAGAGAATACCAGTCTTCCTGTGGAAGGGGAGCTAGGAAGGGTTACAAAGAGAGAGTTCAGACAGGCTCAGCTCTCAGACCCTACATTGCAAGGCCTGAGGGAGGTAGCCAGTGAGGCACCTGATTGTCAAGGAAAAGGAGAATCTGTATACTGGGACAAAGGGTTACTGTATAGAGAATTGACCCCTGAGGGAAGGATAGAGGGTGAGAGAATAAAGCAATTGGTAGTGCACAGAGTGTACCATCTGGCACTTCTAGCCCAAGCCCATGATATTCCCTTTGCAGGTCATATGGGCATAAAACATACCAAGAGCTGCATCATGCAGAACTTTTATTGACCTGGGATTTCCAGAGATGTAACAGGGTAGAGCAGGACCTGTGAGCAGTGCCAAAACATAGGCAAAGCAGGAGACAAGTTTGAGGCTCAATTGATGCCTTTGCCTGTGACTGAGGAGCCATTTCAGAGGATAGCTATGGGTATTGTGGGGCCTCTGAGTACCCCAAGTCCCACAGGGAAAACGTATATCCTAGTGGTAGTAGATTATGCTACCAGATACCCTTAGGCAGTGGCTCTGTCCTCCCACAAGGAGTCTGTTGTGGCATATGTCCTAAACCTCAGGATAAGGCTCAGGGAACTCATGAGCTTGGCCCAGGAGAACCTGGCAGAAGCTCAAGAGCAGAAAAAGGTCTGGTATGATTGGAATGCTTGAGCTAGAGAGTATGCCATAGGGCAGCAAGTTACGGTTCTCATTCCTGTCAGACACAACAAGCTGCAGGCAGTTTGGGAGGGACCTTTCAAAGTGGTAAGGAAGGTCAGTGATGTTAACTACACGGTAGAACAGCTAGGCAGGAGGCAGTGGCACAAATTGTACAATGTTAACATGATGACACCTTATCATGATAGGGAGGGTCTACTTTAGTTCAGCTAATGATCAGATGATCGAACACTGTTAGTTCAATCACAAAGTGTCGAACCATCAAAATAGCGAACGGCCGGAACAGTAAATTTTTTCCCAGGGAAAGAAATCGCTGGGACGGCCGTCCAGGTTGTGCCATTTCCTCCACTGTAGTGTGATCTTGGTGTTGGTATATTTAAGTAGGGAGGGTATGGGGGCAAGCCCCCACTTCATTTAGTGTTTAGTTTTTTTTTTTTTTTTTTTTGGGAACAGTGATTTTTTTCCATGGGAAAAAAAAAATCGCTGTTCTGGTTGTTTGCTGTTTTGAGTATTTGAGATTTAGGGATCGATATAACAATGTTCAATCATCTGATCATTCATTGTTATAATATAGACCCGATAGGGAGGTCCTTGTGCTGAGCATTCGCAGTGGATGGCAGGAGGAGTCTGAGGGGGATCTGGTGACTGATCTCCTCGGTGAGGCTTGGGCTGACACCTAAGTGGAAGGGGTAGCAATGTCCCAGCAGCTATCCCCTACCCAGAGTCGAGAAATCCAAGCAGTGTTACAGGACTTTGGGGGCATGTTCACTGAGTAAAGGTGCACCCACCTGCTGCAGCACCATGTGGATACAGAACCCCAAAGGCCACCTACTAAGCAGGCCCCTTATAGGGTGCCTGAGAGAGTCAAACCGACTCTGAGGGAGGAGATACAAGAAATGTTGGAACTAGGGGTAATTCAGGAGTCTGGCAGTCTCTGGACCTCCCCAGCAGTGCTGTTACCAAAGAAGGATAGCAGTACCAGGTTCTGTGTGGACTACAGGAAATTAAATAGTCACAAAGAGTCATATGCTTACCCCATGCCCAGGACAGATGAAGCCCTAGAGCAGCTGGGTGGGGCTAAGTATCTTACCACTACTGATTTTACCTAGGGTTACTGGTAGGTGCCCCTGAATACCAATGCTAGAGAGAGGTCAGCCTTTGTAATTCCTTATGGCTTGTATGAGTTCATGAAGATGCCCTTTAGGATGAAAAATGCCCCAGCGACTTTCCAGAGGCTGGTAAATTGTATCCTAGCAGGAGCAGGAGATTTTACCATAGCCTACCTGGATGATATTGCCATCTACAGCCATTCCTGGCAACAGCACTTTCAGCATGTCAGGGAGGTGCTAAGCAGTCTACAAAGGGCAGGATTGACCATTAAGCCCAGTAAGTGACAGGTGGGTATGGCAGAGGTCTCCTGCTGGGGCATAGAGTGGGGAGTGGTAAGATCAGGCCAGAACCTGCCAAAGTGTAAGCCATTCAGGCATGGCCTTCCACTGTTACCAAAAAGCAGGTGAGGGCATCCTTAGTGACAGCAAGGTACTAAAGAAAGTCTGTCCCCAATTATAGTACCATATCTACTCCCCTCACTGACCTTACAAAAAAAATAAGCCATGTAAGGTAGTGTGGACCCCAGAATGTGAGCAGGCATTCCAGAAGCTTAAAGGAGCTTTGGGAGGACCCCTTGTGTTAGCCAGTCCAGATTATAGCAAAGAATTTGTTGTGTGGGTAGACGCTTCAAACCATGGGGTGGGGGCTGTACTCAGCCAGGTTTCCTCTGAGGAAGAAGAGCGCCTAATGGTATATCTCAGCCATAGGTTCCAACCCAGGGAGGAATGCTATGCAGCTGTAGGAAAAGGAATGTCTAGCCATAATGTGGGCACTGCAGAAACTTCAGCCTTATCTGTATGGGAGGAAATTCACTGTAGTTACAGACCACAATCCCTTAATATGGCTACATTGTGCCAGTCAGCAAAATCCAAAGTTACTAAGGTGAAGCCTAGGGTTGCAGGCATATGATATGATAGCGCAGCATCGCAGTGGGGTTAGCAATGCCAATGCAGATGGGCTCTCAAGACAGGGAATGGGTAAGGTATTCTGAGATAGGCTCAACCCTCTCAAGCAGCATTTCTCAAGGGTCACTTGAAAAACTAGCTTGAGTCTTTGGGGGGGTGTACCAAAAGGAGATACTGCCAGCCCAGCTATCTGGAATTTTGTAAATAATTATATGTCATTTGTGAATATTAGTATGATTTATATAGAAGTGTGACACAAGAAGATACTGCCAGCCCAGCTGTCTGGAATTTTGTAAGTGGTTGTGAGTCATTTGTGAATATCAACATTCTTCTGTATTAGAACTGTATGTCATATTGTAAAGTCATGTGTGCTGAAAAGATATTTTGTAAAGTACTGAGCAGAAATGTATATGCACTATTGCATCTATTTAGATGTATGCATTTTAACAGGGAAGACTGGAACACAGAATATTAACTTGCAAAACTTCAGAAGAATAGTTGAAATTAAGTTACTTTATGGCTGGTCCATAAACAAAATATGTTATCTCTCAGTTTCAGTGCAGTAACAGACTCAATGTCTAGAACTAGAAGTTTTGTGTGTTGTCTTGGAAGTGTTTATCATTTTATGACTTCCAGGATCTGCCTTAGATCTAAGAAAAGCCCTTGTTTATATATTTTTACAGGTAGATGCTAAATGCCATCAGCTGGCATCAGTGGTTGTTTTGACCCTGGGGACTGAAGTCAGATGACAAAGAAATTATGTAATTCTGCAGGCATCCCAGCAGTAATATTTGGGATATTAATTTGGGAAATCTCTGTGAGAAACAGCATTTTGTATTTTTGTCTTTGACACTCAGCTGAGATCTCAACTCTATAGCTGTGCCAGTGGGGAGTCTTATCAGGGATCTGGAGAAAGAGGGAAAAAACAGCCCCAGACTGACTGTGGTCTCTGTGTGCTCTTAAGGGAACTTGCACTTGATGCAGAAAGCTGCATCTGAAAATACTGTGTGTGTGCCTGTCATCTTCCCAATGTACGCCCCCCACTGGTGTTAGTGGTGAGGATTGAGGCTCCTTGATTACCAGGACAGTGTTGGGGCGTGACACTTGTATATGCACATGGTGCAGGGTTTCATTCTTACCTTTGGGATGGGAAATTTGGCTATGCTTAAAATGGTGTAAAAGGGTAGACAGCCTATTTCTAACCAATGAAATTACCACACACATGCATACAATTATTTTGTTAGTGTACAAAACAAACCATGATATGTGTATATCCAATTCTCATGCTAATCATCAATAAAGGAATTGCCTGAAGTAAAATTAGTTTCATTTTACTTTTAACACTCATATTATAAAAATCCAGAAATAATTCTAAATATCAAATCTAATAACTATTTGTACACTGCATTACATATATGTATCCTATTTTACGATTCTCCACCTGGTTAAAACACCAAAGGTGGGCAGCACAATTTGTTATTCTGCAAATACACAGTAATCGTTACTATTTCAAGGTACTATAATGGAGGCCTCAACAAGCCTATTAAGAATACAGAGTACAGTAAATCCTTTGATTGGAAAAGGTCATTTTGATTGATTTTTCTCCTTAGTTTACTTAGGCAAAAAATGACTTTTCAGGGTATTAA
Organism: Protopterus annectens; assembly: GCF_019279795.1. Taxonomy (NCBI): domain Eukaryota; kingdom Metazoa; phylum Chordata; order Ceratodontiformes; family Protopteridae; genus Protopterus; species Protopterus annectens. The sequence goes on along the minus strand of NC_056746.1, from coordinate 1,007,837,068 downwards.
GCAACATGTCCACATAGCCCTGGTACCTGACTTCTCAAGTGTCCAGATTTTCACCTCATAAAATGTGTGGTCTTCTGGAAAATCAGTAAGGATTTAACTCATAAAATAATGAGATACGTTTGTGTTTTAGATTTCACTTCCTTCATAAAATGCACTCTAACAACCTGCTAAGTTTAAACTTTATACGTGCAATATTTAAAACCTGTCCCTATTTTTGGGCCTTTGACCCCATTATTTTAGACTTTGTTCAGATTTCTTGTAATAAGAGTCTGAGAAGTATGACCTCCTGATACTGCTTTTATGAGAGACAGAGACATGTTACTTTTTTCAATGACCAAAAGTGGGTGACTTGCTTCCCACAGTGGTGATGCGGGATCCCCCCCCCCCCACCAAAAACAGTTAAATTTCAGTGATCCTGATCGTTTAGGGGTTTAATCATCCGTGAGTCATAGTGGAAGGATTTACTATATCCTTCTTTCTTCTTTTAAAATCAAAACTATACATTAAAATTATGCTTGGCTTTGCTGCATTGCTGCCTATCAAGCAGTGTAATTGCATTGTTTCTTTCTATAACTGTCCTAAGGATCCCTTCAATAGTTTTCCCATATATGCATAAGCAACAAATGAAATCAAAAAGTATCACTTCATCCATTTATCCCTTTAGTAGTGTGCCCATGTATGCACAAGCACCAAATAACATCAAAATAAATTATTTCCACCAAGGATCCCTCCAGTACTCTGTACATGTACGCACAAGTACCAAAATGAAACATTTCCCACAATGACCCATTCAGCATCTGTCCATATATGCAAAATGACATCAAAATGAATCATTTCTCCCAAGAATCCCTTCAGTAGTCTGTCCATGTACGCACAAGCACCAAAGGTCATCAAAATGAATCATTTCCCCCAAAGGATCCCTTCAGTACTCTGTCCATGTATCCTCAAGCACCATCTGACTCATGTTATATTGCAACTGTTCTACACCTCCCTAACAGCTGGAAAGTATGTATTGTTTTACATGTCACTTACACTTGAAGTATGTACTGTTCCAAATTTTTCACACTTTTCTGTAGCACAATTATTTTTCCTGAATTGTAAATTGCATATATTAGCATTTGTGTATAAGTCATATATATCTTTCAATAAATGTCTATAATTGTTTTTATTGTGCTATGTACTGTTTCATATATGTGGATCTTTTCCTGGTAACCAATTGTAAAATAAAATAAATAAATAACTTAATTAATTAATTAAATAATTTCCTCCAAAGGATCCCTTCAGTACTCTGTCCATTTATGCACAAGCACCAAAATGAAACATTTCCCCCAGACCCCTTCAGTAGTCTGTCCATGTATCCACACAAGCACCAAATGACATCAAAATGGAATATCCACCTAACAACCCCTTTAGTAGTCTGTCCATCCTTGTATGTATGCAAAAGCACCAAAATGAAAATCACCCCCCAAGACCCCTTTAGTAGTCTGCCTGCCCATGTATGTATGCACAAGCAACAAAATGAAACATGTCCCCCAATGACCCTTTCAGCAGTTGACTTTGTCCGCAAATACACAAAACACAAGGACTCAAGATGATACCAGAATGAAACAGTTCTCTCCAACAATCCCTTTTGCAGTTTGTCATCTTCGCGCAGTGTGTGAACAAGCAGCACAATAAATAATCCTACTACTTACTTGTTTGTTTTTTTCTTCCCTCACACTGAGTCTCTGCTGTTGCTGTCTGCCTGTCCCTGACCCCAAGTAGTTCCAGTTCACAGTTAAACTGGTTGAAGAATTTAGCCAAGTTCCATCTCCTGATTTTCTTTTTAATTTAAATAAATAAATGCACCCACAGCGAGCTCAGAGATATTCTTTTTTTTTGTTAACAGAAATTACTCCCCTGTGGGTGCCAAAAATAAAACCCACAGAGACTGTATTTATTGCTCTGCAGCACTGCCCCCTCTACCTGCACAGCCAATCACAGGTTGTTTTGGGGTGGTACCTTTGCAAGATAACATAAATGGGGTCAGGTGGCACACAGTAGCCTCTTGCACATTCACTTAGGATATATGTGTGATAATTTCTCTTAAAGAGAAATTAAAAAAATATACATGTGATTACAATTTTTTTTATTTGACATAGGCTAATTATGCCCTGCATAAGACAGTACCCAGGACGATTGCCCATTTAAATTTGGCCATTTTGTTGTAACACTAGTCTAGTGTGGAGAATGAGGTGGAATGCATGTTGATGAGTGTGGGGTCGGCATAAAGAAGGGTAGGGAGAAGGAAAAAAGATGCTATGGTTGTCCTGGCTTTGTCTGTTAAGTATGGTTTGATCTTGTAGAGAGTCCCTAGTTTTTGGTGAGTTCTCTTTATTGCCTATTTTATGTGGCAGTTGAATTTCAGACTGTCATTAATGATGCCTATAAATTGGTGTTGTTTATGAGTTCTATTGCAGTATTATTGTAGGATGTGTAAATTGCTGTTTGTGGGTACCTAGTTGCTTTGGTGTGAACAGGATCAGTTTTTTGTAAAGAGATTTAATAATAATTACAAGTCTGTTAGCCATGCCTCAATGGAGGCAAGGTTGTTAGATGCTGCAGTTTTTCTAAATTATTTGCGAAAGAGATTAGTGTAGCATCATCTGCATACTGTATGACGGATGCATATTTAGTTGGTGTATGCAGATAATTGGTGAAGATATTGAACAGCAGAGGGCTTTATACTGAGAACTGGGGGGGACACCAATCGATAGGTTCAAGGGTTCATAGGTAAGTACTAGGCTAATGGCCCTGGAGCCACTGCAAGCCTAGCCCAGTAGTGTTCCTAGTCATCTGGCTTATCAGACGTTAGTTCCCTGTGCACCTATCCAGCAGTGCAATTGAAGTGATCCCCGGGGTGAATTTTCTATTTCCCATCCACTCATCAAGATTTCTCTTGAAGAGGGCCAGTGAGGTGCTCTGCTTGACGTGAATGGGGAGTTTATTCCAGAGTATTAGAAGTCTCTGGGTTAGAAACCTATCCCTCCAGCAGGTTCTGTTTAATGTGGTGATAAGGTTGAGGTCTTTGGAGTGAGTAGCATGAGGGGATTGGGATTTTTTTCAGATGAAGCATGTCTAGCAAAACTGGGTCAGACATGGCTCTGTATGTTAAGCAGAGATCGCCTCTAAGTAGGCGATATGAGATGGAGCAAAGTTTAAGTTTTTAAGTCTATCTGCATAAGTCATGTGTTTGAATCCTAAGATCCTCTTAGTAAAGAATTTCTGTGGCCTCTCCAGTTGTTGGAGGTGTCTAGTGAGGTACATGCCAAATTGGCCATTGTACTCTATAATGGGTCTGATGAGGGACGAGTAGAGAGGGATAATATTTTTTTTTTCCTGGATGAAAAACCTTATGTGATGAGATTTGCCACGTAGAAGGACTTCCTAACTACTGTGGTGATGTGGTTGTCGAAGGAGAGGTTGCTATCTACCTGTGTCCCTAGATCCCTTATAACTCCTTTAGAGTTACGTGGGTTCCCTTCGATATAGTAGTTTGTGGGCATCGTGTTTTTCCCGAAGGGAATGACTATGCATTTTTTTGGTGTTTGGCCTAAGGCCATAGTTTTGGTACCAGTCATTGGTCTCCGTGAGGCCTTTTTGCAGGACGTCCACATCAGGTTGGGAATCAATAATACCTCCTAGTTTGTAGTCATCCATGAATTTGGTTAACCAGAGTCCCTCGGTGTAGGCTTGAACTTCAGAGAAGCAGATACCAAACAAGAGACGACCCAGAACCGATCCCTGTGGGACTCCACTTGTAACTGCCCGGTTGTCAGATTTCGAGTCAGCTACTTTCACCATGTGGATTCTGTCAGTGAGCCAGTTTGCAACCCATCTAGTAATGTAAGAGTTACTGCCCAGATTAGTGAGCCTATCAATGATTCCAGATTGTGGGATGGTGTCAAAGGCTTTGGCTAGATCAAGGTAGGCTGTGTGGACAGCCTTGCTTTCATCCACTGCTCTGGTGACAGCTTCAAAGAAGTCTATCAGATTGAGCAGACATGATCTGCCTTTCCCAATCCCAAACTGTGTGAGGTCCAGGGTTTGAAGGTCCCCTATATCCTTATTTATAAGATCTGTAATAATACGTTCCATAGCCTTACTGATCAGGCTCATCAAGCTGATAGGGAGGTGGTTCCCAGGGTCAGTAATCACACCCCCTTTGTGGAGTGGGATGACTGCAGCAGTGCACCATTCAGTGGGAACAAAGCCTGAACTGAGGCTGTAGTTGAACAGAGCACTCAGGTGTGGTGTCAGTTCTTTTTGTAAATTGTGTAGGACACAACCTGGTATATTATCTGGTCCCATGGAAGCTGTGTTCTTAGCTTTGGTCAGTGCAGTTTTTACTTGTGCAGTCATGATAATAGGGATTTGGAATTCCTCGGGTATGTGGATGGACTCTTTAGGGGGTGGGGGTGGGGGGGTAAAATTTGCACTGAACCTGTCTGCCAAGATATTGGCAATGTCAGTTGGTTCAGAATAAGTGGTGCCATTGTGCTGTAGCTCCGAGCAAATCTGCATATTATTATCCAGATTCTTGACATAGCTAAAGAAAGCCTTGTGGTGGCCCTTAGTATCTGTAGCAGTTTTGTTTTTGTAACTAGCTTTGGTGGATTTGATGAGGGACCTCAGTTTTTTACTGAGATGTCTGAGGGAATTTTTCCAGTCATCGGACAAAGCCCTTCTCTGCAACAGTTTTTTTTTTCCTTCTGTTGTAGAGTTTTTTAATGGCAGGGGTCCACCAGATTGGCTTCCTTTTTTAGAGGAGAGCATCTTAGTTCTGTTTGGTATGGCCCTGTCTATGCAATTGTGTAGGTGCTCATACAGTGCCTTGGTGTATGATTCAGCAGCCATACTCCCATTCCCTATTTCTATGGATGATGTGAAGCTTCCCACTTCTGTCCTTAGAAGCTCAAAGTTAGCTTTGGAGAAGTTTTTCACTGTGGTTTCCTTTTCGGGGGTGGGAGCGGGATGTGAATATCACTGGTAATTAACTTGTAGAGGGATCGAACCAGGGAGGGGTTTATCATAGGAGTAGAGTATCAGTCCCCATGTTTGTAATAACTAGGTCAAGAATGTTATTTCCCCTAGTGGGGGTGAGGATGAGTTGGTTCAAAGCATTGGAGTTGATGAATTCCAGGAAACATTGGGCAAAAGAGTTGGAGCAGGAGTAGTTGTTCCAACTAATGGAGGGGTAGTTAAAGTTTCCCAGTATAAGGGTATTAGGCTGGACTTTGATGTTTTCAAGAGTGTCCAGGAATGCAGAGTGGGACATTGTGGACGATCTGTAGTAGGCTACAACATGGACTGCAGTTTTGTCCAGCTTAACTGTACCTGAAGTATTTCTGTTAAGTTATGTTGGGCAACAGGTCCAGAGGTGTGTGTATCTTTTATGAAGATGGATACACTTCCACCTTTGGGGGTTTGGTCATCACATTCCTTAGGGCTTTGGTTCAGATATGGGTGCCAAAAGGTGTGATATGCATTGTAATCTGGTAGCACAGGGGTGCTCTCGGGAGCCTTGAACCAGGCCTCTGTTACTGGACAGATGTTGATGTTTTCCAGTTTGAGGAGTGACTCGAGCAAGTGAATTTTGAAGTTTAGACTTCTAGCGTTGAGTACCATAACCCTTAGAATGCGTTTGCTAGCAGATGATATGGTGGTAAATTTATCTTCAGGGCATTGCCTAAAAAAAGCACTATAGGGCTGGCAAGCACCTTGGCCAGTATCCAGAATCCCAGGGGTGACAGATGCAGGCCATCTCTGGCAAAGCACCGAGGTCTGTCTATCATGTCATCCCAGGTAGACAGATACTGGATCCCCTTTGAATGACACCAGAAATGTAGCCAGTTGTTGAAGTCAATCATTTTCTGCTTGTACTGTGGTATCATTTTTGGTGATGGTAGGATGCTACTCAAGGCTAGGGTCATACCTGCCTGGGCTACAAGATCTGAGAGCTCCTCCATGTCTCTTTTAATGTAGTCCAGGGAGGTACCTCTTAGGTCATTCACACCAACATTTACAATGACAGAGTCATATTTGTACTAGCTGTGGAGAGACCCAAGTGCATGTGTTATGTGGCGAATCCTGGCACCCGACAGGCAGCTGACGGGGACTTTCTCCTTATTTAGCCTACTGAGTGGGACATTAGTGTGCTTTACAATTGAATCACCTATGACTAATGTGTTTGGTACATTGTTCTGCATTAGGGGCTTAGCTTGAGTGGGACACTGTCTGTGTGGGCTATGTGTCTTATGAGTTATGCTTGGATGAAATGGTTGCTTCCATTTGTGCCTTGAAGGTCTCTGTCATTTGGGGAGAGATTTTAAGAGAGCCTCCGCAAAAGTGGTTGTGTGTTTCATGTTACTATGTGATAGTGGTGGTGTACGAACAGGGGAGCTATGTGTTCTCTGTGATGTGATGTGTGTGTTAACCTTCTCCCCCTGATTGGCTGACCCAATCTTGGACTGAGAGAGTGAAGCCTCAAGTTTGGCTATGTACTTGCATCTCTCACAAGTGGATGTGTTTGGAGGTAGGAGGAGAGGATTTTCTGTGTACATGAGGCAATTGCTACATTGCCTCAGGATGCCCAGGTTTATCAGGTTAATGGGAGAAAGCATCAGAAACTGACCTTTGGATATGACTGGAAAAATTAACAGCTTTTTAAGTACTGAGTTATTTATGCTTAGATTAAGTACTGAAGCTTTTTGTTTCCTTTACAGAAAGTTTAGTGCTAGTAGCAGTGGGTGAGCTTGCAATAAACGCTGTAAGATGCTCTGAGCAAGTGCTAAATTTAAAGGTCTAATATGAGTGCTCAGAGATAAAAGTTAAGAAGATCTAAGGGAAAATTTGAAGAGCAGACTTTAAGGCACCGGTAATGGTTTACCTTAGCTCGTCACACAAACCCACGCAAAAACTTTTTTTTAAACAGAAACATGAAAGAGATACAAGTAGCTCAAAATGGCCAATAAAATGACTATTTCTGAGCTGAAACCACTCCTTTAGTGACAGATAGGCTCCTCAGAGCTTACCACTCCCACTGATAAGCAGAGAAGCTTCCCTCTATCAGCAAGTCTGAAATACGCACTATTGTAGTTGAAAAAAGGCGGGAGACAACCAAGGAGAGAGAATTTTTTTTTGTTTGTTTTTTCAAAAAGTACAACAGTTAGAACTGCAAAAATACTATTTAAAGCAGACAAATGGCTAGTGCACTTGAGTGTATAGCCTACAACAGTAATACAGTTGAATTTAACTTAAAACAAGCAAATAAAATGCAAACAACAATATTTAAAAGAATTCAGTTAAAATAAGTAGCAAGGCTTAATAAACGGCTAGAAAAAAGTGTGGTAAGCAAAAAAACAGCAAAAGAAGCAAAATGGAGGCACTTAAATCACTGAAAGTCTCTCTTCTCTCTTTCTACTGCTGTAGAACTCTGCAGGACAGGATCCTGCTGAGGTTAAACAAGCGCAAAAACTGCGCAAAATACATTTTTTTAAACAGAAAGATGAAAGGGATAGAAGTAGCCTGAAATGGCCAATAAAAAGACTATTTCTGAGCTGAAACCATTCCTTTAGCAACAGATAGGCTGCTCAGAGCTTACCAGCCCCACTGATAAGCAGAGAAGCTTCCCTCTATCTCAGTAAGGTCTGGTCAACACATAAACCACAATACAGTCCTGAAATCAGCAAATCTGAAATATGGACTATTCTAGTTACAGAAAGGTGGGAAACAATCAAGAAGATAGAATTGTTTTTGTTTGTTTAATTTTTCAAAAAATACAACAGTTAGAACTGCAAAAACACTATTTAAAGCAGAAAAACAGCTAGTGCACTTGAGTGTGTAGCCTACAACAGTAATACAGTTGAATTTAACTTAAAACGAGGAAATAAAGTGCAAACATCAATTTTTAACAGAATACAGTAAAAATAAGTAGGAAGACTTAATAGATGGCTAGAATAAAGTGCAGTAAGCAAAAAACAGCAAAAGAAGCAAATATGAGGTACTTAAATCACTGAAAGTCTCTTTTCTATCTTTCGGCTGCTGTAGAACTCTACAGTACGCCCAGGAAGGATCTTGCTGAGGTTAAACAAGCACAAAAACTGCAAAAAAAAATGTTTTTTAAACAGAAACATAAAAAGCATAGAAGTAGCCAAAAATGGCCCAAAAAATACTATTTCTGAGCTGAAACCACTCCTATAGCAACAGATAGGCTGCTCAGAGCTTACCACTTCCACTGATAAGCAGAGACGCTTCCCTCTATCTCAGTAAAGTCTGGGCAACGCAGAAACCACAATACAGTCCTGAAATCAGCAAATCTGAAATCTGGACTATTCTAGTTACAGAAAGGTGGGAAACCAGCAAGAAGATAGAATTGTTTTGCTTCTTTTTGTTTGTTTTTTCAAAAAATAAAACAGAACTGCAAAAACACTATTTAAAGCAGAAAGACAGCTAGTGCATTTGAATGTGTACAAAAGGAGAAACAGCTACAGGTAAAGCAAGGTGCAAAAAAATAGCTAAATAAAAATAAAGTAAACAGATGCACCTTGATAACACACTATAAACATTTATTAAGAAAAACAAAAAGGAATAGTAAGCGCTTTCACAACTTCACGTTGCTTCATCAGACAAACTGAAAAGAAATACTCTGCTTAAATATATACAAGTTAAATCAATTAACTAATCAACTAATCAGTTAGCTAATAGCTAGTTAAAATATAACAGTGAATAGCTTAAATGCAAGTAAAGTTGCAGGACTAACCTTCATAAAAACAACATAATAAATATGACATTAAAAGCATCATTATATACATAAAAACGAGATGAAAATATTTAAACTTGTGGAAAGGATGAACCATCTGAAATATTATAAAAAAAAATAATAATAAATAATAATAAATAATGACAATTTAATGCTTAAGGCGCCTTGCCTTCAGGAAGGGGACTATAGAAGTAGTACCATTCAGACCAGGGTATCTTTCAGCATTTAATTTAAGTATCCATCTCTGTTCATGTCCTTCAGTAAGATTTTCAATGTCCCCTCCTCTACTATTCCTCTGTATGTGTTGTAAGACGAAGAATTTAAAGCAGTGGGACTGATTGGTATTCATAACATGATTAGCCAGTGCATACAACTGTTTGTTATTATTAATATCCCTGATATGCTCTAACATTCTCTCTTTAAACATCCTATTGGTTTTACCTACGTAAAACGCTGGACATTGTTGGCAAAAACAAAGATAAACAACATCAGTGGTTCTACAGTCATAGTACTTTTTAGCATATAACGTAAAATGTCTGGTAGGATGAGTATACTTGTTCTTGCTGAAAACATACTGGCAGGCACTACAGTTCCTACATGGAAAGGTACCACATCTAGTAGAAAAATTTACTGTATTACGTGTTTCACCATTGCAAAGGTGTTGCTTAAGCGATGTATTATTTCTAAAACTAAAATTCGGAGCTTCACCAATACTAGTGGCCAGACCAGGTACCTTTTGTAGCAGGTATATTGATTGATGTTGCTGGCAAATTGAAATACAACTCTAAAATCATTGCTTTTAAACACACCATTTCCAGTTGTATCAACAACAGCATTATTTGAACTCATATAAGGTCTACATCTCGTATGCCTTAACTTCCAGGCATCAGAAATGGTCTTATCAATATCTGAACTGGAATAACCCCTGCCCATAAACTCAAATTTTAAGCTATCAAGTGCAGCCACAGCATCTTCGTCTCTATTATGTAGGCGTAGTGTCCTAAAAACCTGTCCTTTTAGTAGATTCCTGGGAATGTGTCTAGGGTGCATACTTGATTTGTGTAAACATGTGTTTTTTCTTGTTGGCTTAAAATAAAATATTGCTACTTATATGACTCAAATGAGATTGAGTGATAGTGACATCAAGAAAATTAATTTGTGTGTCAGAATGCTGAAAAGTAAATCTCAAAAAGTCAGTGGTTGTGTGTAGATATTTTATGAATTGAGTAATATCTATTTCATTACCTTTCCACAACATGAAGACATCGTCTACAAAATGTACATACCAGAGTACCTGATCTAAGAACGGATTGTTGGTGGATAAAGTGCAGTAAGCAAAAAAAAACAGCAAAAGAAGCAAAATTGAGGTACTTAAATCACTGAAAATCTCTCTTCTATCTTTCGGCTGCTGTAGAACTCTGCAGTACGCCCAGACAGGATCTTGCTGAGGTTAAACAAGTCCAAATCCAGCTCCAGACAAGTGACAAGTGGAGTACCTCAGGGTTCAGTCCTGGGACCACTCTTATTTGGCATCTACTTCTCTGAAGTACAGACCAACACTAAGGGACTCTGGCTAACAAATTTCGCAGATGACTGCAAACTGGGAGCCATTATTGAATCCCCAAATTATGTGGATATTCTACAAAAGGGCCTTACAGAAACAGATGCCTGGTGCCAGAACCATGGGCTCAAGCTTAATGCCAAGAAATGTATAGTTATCCCCTTTGGAAAAAAAACATGTACCCATGAATTACCACATAGGCAGCAGGACACTAAACATTGAAAGTGTGATGAGAGACTTAGGGACACAGGTGGACAGTGGTCTCACTTTCGATAACCACATCGCCACAACAGTCAGGAAATCCTTCTATGTGGCACACCTCATCACTAAGGGCTTTTCATCCAGAAAAAAGGAGGTCATTGTCCCACTGTACTCATCGCTCATTAGACCCATGATAGAGTATAATGCCCCGTTTGGTAGGTACCTCACAAGACATCTGCAACAGCTGGAAAGGCCACAGAAATACCTCACTAAAAGAATCGCAGGCCTAAAGCAGATACCATATGCTGACCGTATAAAAAACTGCAGCTATACTCTGTGGCATATCGTCTACTCAGAGGCGATCTCTGCTTAACATACAAGGCCATGTCAAACCCTGAGCTGTTGGACATGCTCCACTTAAAGAAATCCCAATCCCTCAGAGCCACATGCTCCTGGGATCTAAACCTTGTCATCACAATGAACAAAACATGCTGGAGGGATAGGTTCCTGACCCAGAGACTCCCCATACTCTGGAATAGACTGCCCATACATGTCAAGCAGAGCGCCTCATTGGCCGTCTTCAAAAAGAAACTTGATGATTGGATGAGAGATAGGAAATTCACCCCGGGGATCACGTCAGTCGCCCAGCTAGACAGGGGTCCAGAGAAGTAAATACTGAGGGAAGAAATATCTAGGGAATTGTTATGGCTAGGCTTGCATAGGCCCTAAGGCTGATAGCCTAGTATCAACCTATGAACCTATGAACCTATGAACAAAAACTGCAAAAAAAAATGTTTTTTTAAACAGAAGCATAAAAGGCATACAAGTAGCCCAAAATGGCCAATAAAAATACTATTTCTGAGCTGAAACCACTCCTATAGCAACAGATAGGCTGCTCAGAGCTTACCACTCCCACTGACAAGCAGAGAAGCTTCCCTCTATCTCAGTAAGGTCTGGGCAACTCAGAAACCACAATACAGTCCTGAAATCAGTAAATCTAATATCTGGACTATTCTAGTTACAGAAAGGCGGGAAACAAGCAAGGAGATAGAATTTTTTTATTATTTTGCTTTTTGTTTTTTCAAAAAATAAAACAGAACTGCAAAAACACTATTTAAAGCAGAAAAATGGCTAGCACATGAGTGTGTAGCTTACAAAAGTAATACAGTTGAATTTGACTCAAAACGAGCAAATAAACTGCAAACAACAATATTTAACAGAATACAGTTAAAATAAGTAGCAAGGCTTAATAAATGGCTAGAATAAAGAGGGGTAACCAAAAAAACAGCAAAAGAAGCAAAACGGAGGTACTTAAATCACTGAAAGTCTCTTCTCTCTTTCTGCTGCTGTAGAACTCTGCAGGACACCCAGACTGGATCTTGCTGAGGGTAAACAAGTGCAAAAACTGCAAAAAAAATGTTTTTTTTTTTAAGCAGAGAGATGAAAGGGATAAAAGTAGACCAAAATGGCCAATAAAAAGACTATTTCTGACCTGAAACCACTCCTTTAGTGACAGATAGACTATTCAGAGCTTACCACTCTCAATGATAAGCAGAGAAGCTTCCCTCTATCTCAGTAAGGTCTGGGCAACACAGAAACCACAATAAGTCCTGAAATCAGCTAATCTGAAATCCGGGCAATTCTTGTTACAGAAAGGCGGGAAACGACCAAGGCGATAGAATTTTTTTTGTTTGTTTTTTCAAAAAATACAACAGTTAGAACTGCAAAAACACTCCACGGGATTCATGAAGCTCGGCGCAAGGACAGCGTTAGCCTTGCGCCGACCGTGCGGCATAGAGATGGTGTAGCAGCACCACATGCATATTAATAAAAGCGTGCTGCCACAACGGCCATGTGCATAGGAAACGTGCGCGAGTGCAGGGGGCGTGTCTAAGCTCTGCACGGAGGTGTGAACATGTCGGCTGCATAAGCGCAACCTAAAATGCTGACTACTACGGCCTGCCTCTAATAGAAATCACTCCTGTCAGTGTCCGTAGATACTGAAATGTATGCAAAGCATACAAGACAGTTTTGCGAACACCAAAATAAAAAGTAAACACAAAGGCACGTAGCTGAATATTGAGTCCCCGTCCCTCGAATAAATGATATTTAAAACCCTGTGCCCGTATTCCATTGTAGTGTTGATAGTTATACCAAGTGGAAGCGAAATGCAGCGTGTTAGCGCACCGCCAATTGATAAGCCTAGCCCAATGATTAGGGTTACCACCTGTCCCACATTGTGAGGGACAGTCCCCCTCTGGGCAGTTGTGTCCATACCAAAACCATTATAAATGTTAAATGTCCTGCGATTGTAGGACATAATTATGCCCCATATTTTATGTAATAGTCCCATACAATACTTATTTCCATATGTAAAATACCTAAATGTTACAGGAAATAGAATAAGCAACTAAACGAAATAGAATAAGCAACTAAACTGCTACAACAATAAGTTTACATTTAGGCATAAAACTAAAGTACTTTCCTTTGTACTGACCGCGGGTATGTGTTGGCCTGTAAAATTTGATGTGTGTCCCGAAAATGTCCCATTTTGGTCATATGAAAAGATGTCAACCCTACCAATGGTCAGAGCATTCGTTCAATATCTGCCCATTTGTGGTCCAAGTCATCCTTGACAGGACGGCCCAAAGATGAATGGGTATTACCCGGGTCTACCTACCATGTCATGAAAGATAAGTATTTGCGTGTACCTATGTGCATGAAGTACAGCATGTGGAAGATCAAAAATGCTAGGGTAGTCCTCACAACCATATTGGTACCAGAGGTATGTAGTGTACGCAATGTGTCCTGTCGACTGTGCAATGGGCCATCAACCAGAGAAGGGATGGATGGTGTGTGTGGAATATGGGGGTAGGGGGTGACAAGTAATGTAATAATTCGCCAAAGGGAGACTTGATTGGATGCACAATAGGTGAACTGAAGGTGTACGAGGGAGCAGTGGGTGAATCAGAAAGAAAACCAAAGAAAAAACATTCACATCCACAATACAACCTGTCATGCCATACTGTAGAACACAATCCCACAAACATATGAACATTGAAATGTGCGATACACATGTACAGAAACATTACCGGCACATACCCACATAATGGTCTGGCCTGAACTGAGCCATCCAACCCCAACACACCTGGATACATAATTGAATACCCATCATCCCCTCCACAGCACACCACTCCCTCCTTCCTGAACATCCACCAAAACCACCCATACTCTGGCTGCTAGCTTGGCGCAGCCATATCTGCACATAATGACCCCTACTCATATCTAGTAGGCGGTCTCACCCAAGGCAGTCTGAGGATGGCAAACTATTTATCATTTGCATGAATAACCCTACCTCATTTTTGTAAATCCAAAAAAATCGAGGTTATCGGTGCCAACATTTTTGGATATCCCTCATGGGATAAGTATCTGTTCTAAAGATTAGAGTTGGTGTCACAACATGATGTCCAGTCCCGTAGACATCTGGACACAAGTTGTATGAGCAGTAGTTGTCCACAACCCTGTTCAGCCTCCAGCCGGTCCTGCAGAACCTATGACCCGGGATTAAACACCTGACCATGATGCACGTCTCCCCATGTGTATTATCGGGAATATATACCTTTCACATTTGCATAGTGGCAGTCGGATACAGGGTGATTAAGGCGCTTTAAAGCTAATGTAAGTAGGGTTACCACCTGTCCCACTTTACGAGGGACAGTCCTTTCTTGGGCAGTTGTGTCCTGACCAAAAATAATAAAATTGCAAATGTCCTGGGATTGTAGGAAATAATTGTGTCCCATATTTCATGTAACAGTTGCATAAAATAACTATTTCTGTATGTAAAATACGTAAATGTTACAAGAAACAGAATAAGCAAATAAACTGCTACAAGAATAAGGTTTAATTTAGGCAAAAAAGTAAAGTTCTAGCCTTTGTACTGACCGTGAGTATGTGTTGGCCTGTAAAACCTGATGTGTGTCCTGAAAATGCCCCACTTTGACCATTTGAAAAGGTGGCAACCCTAGACATAAGCGGGTATGCAAGCATGTGTGCGTGACAGTAAGTGGCGGTGATTCAACGGGATGGGACTTGTAAATAAGCATGTAGGTGTATATGCATGTGTATGTACAGACCAATATGTATATATATATATATATATATATATATATATATATATATATATATATATATATGAAGAATGAGCATGGTCACAATATAGCAGTCATAACGAATGTGAAGGGAAACAGCAGTGGAACCCCCCCCCCGTAATATTTTGTGCTGCTATATCAGGTTGGACAGAGGTGAGCACACCTCTGCATCCCCAACCACAGGTAGAATGCTAAAAGTGGAACTAACTATATCCCCGTGCTAAGTCTGACTTTCAACCAGGTACAGGGCAGTCCCGGTCCCCAGTCAGACAAGCCTAAATCCAGATGACCACATGAACACCCTGACAATCAAATACACGTATGTGCCAGGACTATAGGCTTTGGAGGTCTGAATATACTTTGAATGAGTCAACATGCGGCACGGGGCCAGAGCAGTAGGGAATGGCGCATGTGTAGTAGTGCGGTTTTCCCAACAGGAAAATTGATGCCTGCTGTGTTAGTGAAGTGTTGAGGCGTCTGTTCGGGTAACTATAAACCATGGGTATACATATAAATGAAGCAGAACACCAATAGTGTAGTGGTTAGAGCATCCGACTATTGAGCAGACATTGCCGGTTCGACTGCAGCACACACCATTTATGACTCGTAATCCGTATACGAGCATATCTTGCTAATTTTATGATGTATAAAGATATAATACCAAATGAAATGTGAACTGGAGTGACGTATCACAGTAAGAATGCACAAGGATATTGCATGACGTGAATCGGCGGTTAAACGGGAAACCGCAGCTGAAATGTGCTGCACTCACCCTTTGTCCAACGGCCCTTGTTCCGCCCAGCAACACAATATACAGTGTCAGCTAGGCCTGACGCCAGGACCCTACACATCACAATCAATGTAATTTACCACTAAGCCACTGCAGTTAAACCTAACGTCCATGTTATTACAAACATAGCAGACAGCACAATCATTCAACAGTATGATCAAATTAATTAAATCATATAGATATGTATGCATGAGTATGTACACACACACACACACATATATATATATATATATATATATATATATATATATATATATATATATATATATATATACATATAAATATACATATAGGGTAACCACCTGTCCCACTTTGCAAGGGGCAGTCCCTCTTTGGGCAGTTATGTCCTGTACACTTAGTGTCAAATGGCAGATGTCCTGAGATTTAATGACAAAAATATGTCCTATATTTATGTAATAGTCGCATAAAACAGTTATTCTGTATCTGAAACACCTAAATGTCTAAGAAACTGAATAAGCAACTAAAATGCTGCAAGAATAAGCTGTCAATTAGGCATAAAAGTAAAGTACTCTCCTTTGTACTGACCGTGGGCATGTGTCGGCCTATAAAATCTGATGTGTGTCCCAAAGATGTCCCACTTTGGCCATCTGAAAAGGTGGCAACCCTACTAATTGTCAGAGTATTCACTCAATATCTGCCCATTCGCGGTCCAGGTCGTCCCTGTCTGGACGGGCCAAAGATGAATGGGTATTACCCGCATCTACCTACCATGTCATGAAAGATAGGCATTTGCGTGTACCTATGTGCGTGAAATACAGCATGTGGAAGATCAAATATGCCAGGGTTGTCCTCAAAACCATATTGGTACCAGAGATGTGTAGAGTATGCAATGTGTTCTGTTGTCTGTGCCATGGGCCATCAACCAGAGAAGGGATGGATGGTGTGTGTGGAATATGGGGGTGGGGGGTGACGGGTAATGTAATAATTTGCCAAGTGGAGACTGGGTCGGATGCACAATAGGTGAACTGGAGGTATACGAGGGAGCAGTGGGTGAATCAGCAAGGAAACCAAAGAACAAACATTCACATTCACAATACAACCTGACAGGCCATACTGCAGAACACAGTCCCACAAACATATGAACATTAAAATGTGCGATAGACATGTACAGAAATGTTACCGGCTCACGCACACATAATGGTCTGGCCTGAATCCAGCCATCCAACCCCAACACACCTGGATACATAACTGAATACCCATCATCCCCTCCACAGCACAACCCCCCCCCCCCCCGCTGAACATCCACCAAAACCACCCATGCACGGGCTGCTAGCTTGGCGCAGCCATATCTGCACATAGTGAGCCCTACCCACATCTAGTAGGCAGTTGCACCCTAGGCAGTCTCAGGCATGCAAACTAGGTATCCCATGCATGCATAACCCTACCACATTTTTGAATAGCCAGCTGAATGGGGTCGGTCGTTTACAATTTTTGGACATCCCTCATGGGATAAGTGTCTGTTCTCAAGATTAGACTTTGTGGCATAACACGATTTCTACCCCCATTGACATCTGGGCACTAGGGCTACCACCTGTCCCACTTTGCAAGGGACAGTCCCTCCTTGGCCAGTTGTGTCCTGCATACAAATTGGAAAACTGGCAAATGTCCTGAGATATTAGGACAAACATATTTCCTATATGTAATGTAATAGTTGCATAAAACAGTTATTCTGTTTCTGAAACACCTAAGTGTTATAAGTAACAGAATAGGCAACTAAAGTGCTACAAGAATAAGCATTTATGTAGGCAAAACAGTAAAGTTCTGTCTTATGTACTGGCTGTGGGTATGTTTTGCCTTGCAAACTCTGATGTTTATACAAAACATGTCCCACTGTGGGCATTTGAAAATGTTGGCAACCCTAACAGGCACAACTCAAATTATCAGTACCTGACCACAACCCTGCTCAGCCTCCAGACGGTCCTGCAGAACCTAAGACCTGGGATTAAACACCTGACCGTGATGCACGTCTCCCCACATGCATTATCGGGAATAAATACCTATCACATGTTCCCATGAAGCTTCCCCATCTGGCAGTCAGAAATAGGGTGATTATGGTGCCTCAAAGCATACGCGGTTATGCGCGATGGTAATTGGTGGTCATTTAACAGTATGGGAAATGTAAAAATGCATGTAGGTGTATATGCATGTGAATGTACAGACAGATACAGATAAATATATATATATATATATATATATATATATATATATATATATATATATATATATATATATATATTATCTATATAGATATGAAGAATGAGCATGGTCACAATATAGCAGTCATAACGAATGTGAAGGGAAACAGCAGTGGAACCCCCCCGTAATATTTTGTGCTGTTATATCAGGTTGGACAGAGGTGAGCACACCTCTGCATCCCCAACCACAGGTAGAACGCTAAAAGTGGAACTAACTATGTCCCCGTGCTAAGTCTGACTTTCAACCAGGTACAGGGCAGTCCCGGTCCCCAGTCAGACAAGCCTAAATCCAGATGACCACATGAACACCCTGACAATCAAATACATGTATGTGCCAGGACTATAGGCTTTGGAGGTCTGAATATGCTTTGAATGAGTCAACATGCGGCATGGGGCCAGAGCAGTAGGGAATGGAACATGTGTAGTAGTGCGGTTTTCCCAACAGGAAAATGGATGCCTGCTGTGTTAGTGAAGTTTTGAGGCGTGTGTTCAGGTAACTATAAGCCATGGGTATACATATAAATGAAGCAGAACACCAATAGTGTAGTGGTCAGAGCATCCGACTATCGAGCAGACATTGCCGGTTCGACTGCAGCACACACCATTTATGACGCGTAATCCGTATACGAGCATATCTTGCTAATTTTATGATGTATAAAGATATAATACAAAATGAAATGTGAACTGCGGTGACGTATCACAGTAAGAATGTACAAGGATATTGCATGATGTGAATCGGCGGTTAAACGGGAAACTGCAGCTGAAATGTGCTGCACTCACCCTTTGTCCAACGGCCCTTGTTCCGCCCAGCAACACAATATACAGTGTCAGCTAGGCCTGACGCCAGGACCCTACACATCACAATCAATGTAATTTACCACTAAGCCACGGCAGTTATACCTAACGTCCATGTTATTACAAACATAGCAGACAACACAATCATTCAACAGTATGATCAAATTAATTAAATCATATAGATATGTATGCATGAGTATGTACACACACACACACATATATATATATATATATATATATATATATATATATATATATATATATACATATAAATATACATATAGGGTAACCACCTGTCCCACTTTGCAAGGGGCAGTCCCTCTTTGGGCAGTTATGTCCTGTACACTTAGTGTCAAATGGCAGATGTCCTGAGATTTAATGACAAAAAATATGTCCTATATTTATGTAATAGTCGCATAAAACAGTTATTCTGTATCTGAAACACCTAAATGTCTAAGAAACTGAATAAGCAACTAAAATGCTACAAGAATAAGCTGTCAATTAGGCATAAAAGTAAAGTACTCTCCTTTGTACTGACCGTGGGCATGTGTCGGCCTATAAAATCTGATGTATGTCCCAAAGATGTCCCACTTTGGCCATCTGAAAAGGTGGCAACCCTACCAATCGTCAAAGTATTCGCTCAATATCTGCCCATTCGCGGTCCAGGTCGTCCCTGTCTGGACGGGCCAAAGATGAATGGGTATTACCCGCATCTACCTACCATGTCATGAAAGACAGGTATTTGCGTGTACCTATGTGCGTGAAATACAGCATGTGGAAGATCAAATATGCCAGGGTTGTCCTCACAACCATATTGGTACCAGAGATGTGTAGAGTATGCAATGTGTTCTGTTGTCTGTGCCATGGGCCATCAACCAGAGAAGGGATGGATGGTGTGTGTGGAATATGGGGGTGGGGGGTGACGGGTAATGTAATAATTCACCAAGTGGAGACTGGGTCGGATGCACAATAGGTGAACTGGAGGTGTACGAGGGAGCAGTGGGTAAATCAGCAAGGAAACCAAAGAACAAACATTCGCATTCACAATACAACCTGACAGGC